>NC_057801.1:578091234-578322596 GCF_018294505.1 Triticum aestivum | reverse complement strand
CCCGCCGCCGACCCCGCCAGACCCCACCGCCCCTTGCCGGAGGTATCCTCCGCCTCGCCGCCGGCGGTTTTCCTCGAGAAAACCGTTCGGTTTTTCGCCGGTTTTTCGTTTTTTTTAAACCTAGATCTGTTTTTTTGTTTAGTTAATTTAGCGGACGTTCGTGCGTACGTTCGTTTTAACGAACGGTTTTCGTCGTTTAGCCACAGACAGCAAACGTTCGTTCGTTTGCCTGTTCATCAGTTTTTCTTTTTCTTGGATATTCCGCGATTATTTCTGTTCGCGATTTCCGATCTGTTTTTCGTTTGAGTTTATCTTTTCGCTCGTTTATCGGAATCAGGCGATTCAAGCGCCTAGAGTTTTGTCTTGAAACCCTCTTTCCATTTAATCAACTCAGACAAGTTTTAGCTACTGTAAAATTTGACTTAGGTCCAGATTAGTAAACAAAGTCTGTTTCTTTCACCGTTTGACTTTCGTTGCTTCGCTTGATTTGATTCTTTTTGCAAACCGGAGTTCTTAAGTTGAACTTTTTGGTTAGATCTCTTATTTGAGTTTTACTCGTGCATTAGATGAGTGCTTATTGTATGCTTGTTTGTGTGCAATACAGTACCCGGAGTGCGCCGCTTGCTACTTCGAATCTCTAGGTTTCACGGATCATCAGCAAGGCAAGTAACACTTTGATCATACCTCCTTACTACCCAGTTTTATTGCATTAGATCAATCCTCAAACAGTTGCATGATTAGGATCTGATTAATATGTGGGTTTTGGGAAGTAGATGAGGCAGTACCTATCACCTGTTTTATTATTAAACCCTTGGGAGTTACTTCTACGTTTGCTTATTGCCATGCCATGCTAGTAGACGTGGATCGGGTGAGTGTTTCCATGACAGATGTGAGATTGTTAATTAATGGTTTATTGTAAGGTGGCAACTTTAATACACATCTGGGTGGATTGAGGCACCTGGAGAATCCAGTGTTGCCTGTATTTCTGGAAATCCCGGGGTTCCGTGTGATTTTTCCTATGGACCGCCACCCAGACTCAAAGGGATCATAAGTTTATTCATGCTAGAAACTTTCGTGTGCAGCCACATGCTATTATGGGCTCTAGCATTAGTCGATTAAGTCGTGCGAGCTCTTACAGTGGTAGACTAGCAAATGTAGGGGAAAGTAGGTGTACAGTCTACCCAATCGTAAGGTACTAGCACTTCTGAAAGACTATGTCTCGGTCATCCGTTTCTCAAACACCATGCAGTGCGAGAAAACCAACGGAGGAGATCGGGTCTTGTGGGGAAAAGTGCACAAACCTCTGTAGGGTGTATAAACTAATCATGGTTAGCCGTGTCCCCGGTTATGGACATTTTGAGTATCTAGTACTTTAATTATCAAGTGAATTCTCATCATGTTACTTTTAATTAATTTTGTTGGGTTTTAATGTAGATGCTTAATTGGGATTGAGAATGCTGTCAACCATTCTCAATGTTTAACAACCACCATGATAGTTAAATAAAATTTATTCCTTTGCAGTAGGGAAAAATTGGCTTTATGCAAAACAGTAACCATAGAGCTTTCCACCAGCCATATATGCATGTAGTATAGCATATTTTTGTTCATTACTCTATATGTGCTACATTGCCAGCTTATTCCATGTGCTGACCCGTTTTCGGGCTGCAACGTTCATGTTGTAGACTTTTCAGACGATGAGTAAGATGCCTTAGGATCGTGGTCCTATACTCAGTGATGCCGTTGGAGTTGATGGACTCACTTATCTTCCAAGCTTTCCAATGTTATCGTTATTAGATGGCCTTAAGCCATGTTTATTGTAATAAGTTCTCTTTTGAGACATTCGATGTAATAAGTGTGTGATTGCCACTCGGTTATAAATCCTTCAAGTACTGTGCGTGTCAGCATTACTGATCCAGGGATGACACTGATGCATAGAGATCAGACTGTTTGAGGTCTGGTCACTACAAGATGGTATCAGAGGACACGCTGACTGTAGGACACGACCACTAAACTAAAGCCCTAGATCACTACTCTCTCTCTCTCATTTCTGACTCCTCATCTTTTCTACTCTCTTTTATGATGGCGGATGCAAGGAACAAGTTCACGCAACCGGATGAAGATACACCCTTTGGACGACACCTGAAGGAAGTCACCAAGTACCTGAACATCGGAGTGGCAAGCTTCACCGGGACCTACAATGCCACTTTACCTGAAGAGGAGTGCTGGATGATTCAAGTTCAAGTTCCAGGAAAGACGTTCATGCCCGTCACTGAGCCCATAGAGTTTTCCTTCGATGCACCAACCTGGAGTCTAGGAAAGAGCATGGCAGCCCACATCACAATGGGACGTATTGGAGAAGTTTACTACAAGGAGCTTAAGGATACTATCTACCAAATTTGTGGGCGCCGAGATGAGCAATGGGAGATGATCAGCACCAGGAAGGACAGATCAATCGTTGCTTTCATTCAGGAGTTAAACCAGCACATTCGACGCCAGGAGAACCAGATGTGCGCAGGCATGATAGATCTAAAGAAGGCCAGAACCAAGATCGCGGAACTGGAGGATGAACTCAAGTCTACACACAATGGATATGAGGAGGAAATAGCAACACTAGTGGAGAAGAGCGATGATCTGAAGAAGAAGCTAAAGGTATTCATGGGATTCCCCGCAACTAGAGGAGAAGACGAAGATTGCACCTATCCAGAGAACTAGGTCATCATCGACAACACCGACTCGGATCCAGACTATAGCGATGATGACTATGTTGATGAAGCTGGAGCAGATATCATGGAGTCTTCATCGGAGCAGTTTTTCTAGTCGACCACCATAACAGTAGTAGTATTCCCCCATGTATCTAGTATAGGCTGAGCACTATTGTAACGATAGTTAAACCGTTGTATGCCCTTGTTTAAATTGAATGAAGTGTTTTGATTGCAAGTTTGTCTCATGTGCATATGGGTAGTGTTTTCCCTCTAGACCTCATTCCTATTCTATATTCTCATCTTTTCTAAACCCTCAGATGCCTCCGAGACGTGACAATGGATTTGCTTTCCCACCGGAGCTCACTCAATTGATCCAGCAGCAGAATGCCTTGATGCAGTTGCTAGTCCAGAATTAGAATCGGAGGAACAACAACAACAACAACAACCCACCACCACCACCTGTTGATCACTTAACCCGTTTTCTTAGGCTGAATCCGCCGGTGTTCTCCAGTAGCACTGAGACAATTGTTGCAGATGATTGGCTCTGCAAGACAGGAAGGGAGTTGACCACTTCAGGATGAATGGATGCGGAAAAGGTGCGCTTTGCCGCACATCAGCTTGAAGGACCCGCAGCATCATGGTGGGAGAATTTCACATCCACTTATCCTGTAGACACTGTCACATGGGACCAATTTCAGCAGGCTTTCCGTACTGCCCATGTTTCAGCAGGAGCTATGGCCATGAAGAAACGTGAGTTTCGCAACTTGCACCAAGGAGCACGGACATTTGGCCAGTATGTGGATGAGTTTAGTAAGTTAGCACGTTATGCCCCAGATGACGTTGCTACGGATGCAGCTAAGCAAGAGAAGTTTCTAGAAGGACTGAATGATGAGATGAGCATGCAGTTGATGGTAGCAAGTTTCAAGAACTACCAGGAGTTGGTAGACTGTGCTCTTATGATTGAAGGGAAGCAGCAGTAGATTGAAAACCGCAAGAGGAAGTATGGACAGGGGAAGAACAATTCTGGAGCTCAGCAGAAGCCTCGTTTTACCCCGAACTCGGGAGGACATTTTCAGCATACCCATGGAGGAGGTAATTCGCACAACCATAGTGGCCCCAAGAATGGTAATGGGAATAGAGGAAGCAACGGCCAGAATCGTACCAACCCATCAACACCAGCCAAGAGGGATCTGAGCCACAACCTGTTACAAATGCTAGAAGACTGGACATTATGCCACTGAATGTCCTGAAGCAAAGAATGGTAATGGCAACGGAAGCTCTGGGAAGAAGCCAAACCCTTTCAACAGGGGACAGGTGAACCACGTTAATGTGGAGGAGGTTGAAGCCCAGCCAGATGCAGTAATAGGTAAGTTTTGGTTAAGTCCTTTACTGCAATCGTTCTTTTTGATACCGGTGCATCGCATTCATACATATCAAGGGGATTTGTGATAAGTATAAATTGCCCACCAAAGTTCTTAGCACACCTATGTTAGTAAGCTCACCAGGAGCGGAGTATATGGCAAGTCGAGGTTGTTTTCAAGTGCCATTAAGTATAGGTAGGCATGTTTTTCCCCTCGAATTTAATCATTTTGGAATCTCAAGGTTTGGATGTAATTCTGGGTATGGATTGGCTATCGTTGTATGGAGGAAACATCGATTGCGCCAGTAAGACAATTTTGCTTACCACCACAAAAGGGAGAAGGATCAAGTATGTATCAAGACATGAGCCGAAGAGGATGCAAATAAATTCCTTATCAGGAGTTGTGCAGGAGGAAGTACCAGTGGTGAAGGATTTCCCTGATGTATTTCTGGAAGAGTTGCCAAGCATGCCACCGGATAGAGACATTGAGTTTTTGATTGAGCTTTTGCCAGGCACAGGGCCGATATCTAAGAGACCGTATCGGATGCTTGCAAAAGATTTGGAAGAGATTAAAAGGCAGATTAAGGAGTTACTGGATAAAGGATATATTCGCCCAAGTTCTTCACCTTGGGGATCACCAGTACTTCTAGTGAAGAAGAAAGACGGATCATTAAGGATGGTTGTTGATTATCGAGGATTGAATGCAGTAACAATCAAGAACAAGTACCCACTGCCGATGATCAATGATCTATTTGACTGATTGCAAGGAGCTAAGGTATTTTCCAAGATCGATTTGCGATCAGGATACCATCAGCTGAAGAATCGAGAGCAGGATACACCTAAGACGGCTTTTACCACCAGGTATGGGATGTATGAGTACACCATTATGTCATTTGGTCTGACTAACACATGTGCCTATTTCATGAACATGATGAACAAGGTGTTTATGGAGTTTTTGGATAAGTTCGTCGTGGTGTTCATTGATGATATTTTGGTCAACTCGAAGAACGAAGAGGAGCATAAGGAGCATTTGTGTTTGGGACTGGAGAATCTAAGAGAACACTAGTTATACGCCAAGTTCAGCAAATGTGAATTTTGGTTGAAGGAACTTGGATTCCTCGGACATGTTATATCCGGAGAAGGTATAGCAGTAGACCCCACCAAGGTTGTCACAGTAACAAACTGGGAAGCACCAACAACAGTTGGAGAGATCCAGAGTTTTCTTGGACTCGCAGGATACTACCGGAGATTTATTGAGAACTTTTCAAAGATTGCAAAACCCATGACGGAGTTGTTAAAGAAGGATACCAAGTTCATTTGGACTAAGGAATGTGAGGCCAGTTTCCAGGAGTTGAAGGAACGTTTGGTTACCTCGCCAGTATTGATTCTACCGGACTAGAGCAAGGATTACGAGGTGTATTGCGATGCTTCACGTCGAGGACTTGGAGCAGTGCTTATGCAGGAGGGGAGAGTTGTTTCGTATGCTTCATGACAGCTTAAGCCCCATGAGTTGAATTATGCTACCCATGATTTGGAGTTAGCAGCCGTAGTGCATGCATTGAAGACCTGGAGGCATTTTCTCATAGGAAACCATTGTGAGGTGTATATGGATCATAAGACTTTGAAGTACATTTTCACACAGAAGGAGTTGAATCTCAGGCAAAGGAGATGGTTGGAACTCATCAAAGATTATGATATGAGATTGCATTATCACCCGGGAAAGGCTAACGTAGTAGCCGACGCGTTGAGCCAAAAGAGCCAATTCAACACCCTCGGGAATGGAGAATTACCGAAGGAGTTAGCCGAGGACCTTCATGAGCTATGTTTGGAGATAGTTCCGAGAGGCTATGTAGCAGCACTAGAGATTTAGTCTACTCCGATGGATAAGATCAGAGAAGCTCAGAAGACTGACAAAGAGATTGCTGATATAAAGGAGAGGATAAGCCAAGGAAAAGCTAAGGGATTTCATGAGGATGAGCACGATACCGTATGGTTTGAAGATCGTGTTTATGTGCCTAATGACCCGGAGATTAGAAAGTTAATTCTGCAAGAGGCCCATGATTCACCGTATTCGATTCACCTAGGAAATACCAAGATGGATTTAGATTTGAAGGATACTTTCTGGTGGACCGGAATGAAGAGAGATATTGCAGAATATGTAGCAGTTTGTGATGTATGTCAGAGAGTAAAGGCATAGCATCAGAAGCCAGCAGGATTGTTACAGCCATTGCCAATACCCGAATGGAAGTGGGATAAGCTAGGCATGGATTTCATTACGGGCTTTCCCAGGACTCGTTCAGGCTATGACACGATTTGGGTTATAGTTGATCGTTTAACGAAGGTAGCTCATTTCATCCCAGTGAAGACCACTTACACCAGTGCTAAGTTGGCAAAGATATACATGACCAGGATCGTATGTCTGCATGGAGTTCCGAGGAGCAATGTATTAGATAGAGGAACTCAGTTTACCTCAAAGTTCTGGAATCAGTTGCACGAAACTTTGGGTACCAGGCTAGATTTTAGTACAGCTTTTCACCCACAGACAGATGGACAGACCGAAAGAGTCAATCAGATTTTGGAGGATATGCTAAGAGCCTGGGTGCTAGATTATGGATCTAGTTGAGATGGCAATTTGCCATATGCAGAGTTTTCCCACAACAACAGTTATCAATCCAGTTTGAAGATGGCCCCTTTCGAAGCCTTGTACGGAAGGAGGTGCAGAACCCCGTTGTCGTGGGCTGAAGTTGGAGACCGCCAGTTGTTTGGGCCAGATTTGATTAAGGAGTCTGAACAGAAGGTGAAATTGATTCGCGATAGACTCAAGGTAGCCCAGTCCAGACAGAAGAGCTACCCTGATTCAAAATGCAAGGAGACAATTTACGAAGTCGAAGACAGAGTTTATCTTCGAGTATCTCCACTTCGAGGAGTTAAGTGTTTTGGTGTTAAAAGGAAGTTAGTGCCATGTTTTGTGGGACCATACAAAGTTTTGGAGCGTATGGGAGAAGTTTCCTACAAATTGGAATTGCCCGAAGGATTGACAGTAGTTCATGATGTATTCCACGTGTCCCAGTTGAAGAAGTGCCACGCAAAGATGGCTGATATACCGCTGAGAGATACAGTGCCGCTAGAAGTGATTCAGTTGGACGGTGATTTGACCTATGAGGAGAAACCCGTCAAGATTCTCGAGTATGCCAGCCGAGTCACCCGCAGCAAGGTTATCAAGTTTTGCAAAGTCTAGTGGAGCCGCCACACCGAGGAGGAAGCCACCTGGGAGCGAGAGGAAGATCTAGTGAAGGACCACCCTCACCTATTTTCTAGCCAAGCCGAATCTCGAGGGCGAGATTCATCTTAAGGGGGCTAGGTTTGTAACATCCCAAATTTTCAATTTGGAATGTTATACATAGATCATCATTGCATATCATATTTTATTACATTTTGGCTTGATCCTAAAATTTCACGCAACTCAAGGACCCACGGAGAGAGTTGGGAATTTCGTTATTTTCATATTTGAGTTTTCTCAAATTTTGAAAATAGGATCATTTGATTTTATTTATTTTATCTTCAATTATTTCTATAATAAAATATGAGAGAGGGAATAAAATGACTTTCCCAAAGTAAAGAAATATTGAGGATTTAATAAAAAAATCAAATAAGATTTTATTTTCGAGTTTATTGCTATTTTATTTGAATTAGGAAAATTGTGCGTTTTTCAAAATTGCATTTAGGCCCCAAATAAATGTTCATCTAAACCGGCTTGATTTTAGAAGTCAGGGAAAATTTATTTTGGGAGTTTTGGAGTCTGTTTAGTATTTCTTTTATTTGTTTTTCTGCGCGTAATGTTTAAAAAAAACGAAACCGACTTTGGGCCGTGTTCGGCCAGGACTCCGCCTGGCCGGGCCTTTATAATGCGCCGCTCGAGCCCACCCAAGCCACCAGCCCACCCCGCGCCCAAACCCTAACCCTAAGCCGCCGCCACCACCACCGCTGCCGCCGCCGCCGCTGCCGCTCCGCGCCGCCCCGTCGCCGATGCCCCACGACGCCGCCGCCGACCTCGCCGACCGCCGCCACCCCGCCGACCCCGCCGCCGACGCCGCTGCCCCGCCGCCGACCCCGCCAGACCCGCCGCCCCTTGCCGGAGGTATTCGCCGCCTTGCCGCTGGCGGTTTTCCTCGAGAAAACCATTTGGTTTTCCGCTGGTTTTTCGTTCGGGTTTTTTAAAAACCCTAGATCTATTTTTTTGTTTAGTTTATTTAGCGGACGTTCGTCCGTATGTTCGTTTTAACGAACGGTTTTCGTCGTTTACCGCAGACAGCGAACGTTCATTCGTTAGCCTGTTCGTCAGTTTTTTTTTTCTCGGATTTTCCGCGATTATTTCTGATCACGATTTCTGATCTGTTTTTCGTGTTAGTTTATCTTTTCGCTCGTTTATCGGAATCAGGCGATTCAAGCGCCTAGAGTTTTGTCTCGAAACCCTCTTTCCGTTTAACCAACTCAAACAAGTTTTTGCTACTGTAAAATTTGACTTAGGTCCAGATTAGTAAACAAAGTATGTTTCTTTCGTCATTTGACTTTCGTTGCTATGTTTGGTTTGATTCTTTTTGCAAATCGGAGTTCTTAAGTTGAACTTTCTGGTTAGATCTCTTATTTGAGTTTTACCCGTGCATTAGATGAGTGCTTATTGTATGCTTGTTTGTGTGCAATAGAGTACCCGGAGTGCGCCGCTTGCTACTTCGAATCTCTAGGTTTCAGGGATCATCAGCAAGCCAAGTAACACTTTGATCATACCTCCTTAGTACCCAGTTTTATTGCATTAGATCAATCCTCAAACAGTTGCATGGTTAGGATCTGATTAATATGTGGGTTTTGGGAAGTAGATGAGGCAGTACCTATCACCTGTTTTATTATTAAACCCTTGGGAGTTACTTCTACGTTTGCTTATTTCCATGCCATGCTAGTAGACGTGGATTGGGTGAGTGTTTCCATGACAGATGTGAGATTGTTAATTAATGGTTTATTTTAAGGTGGCAACTTTAATACACATATGGGTGGATTGAGGCACCTGGAGAATCCAGTGTTGCCTGTATTTCTGGAAATCCCAGGGTTCTGTGTGATTTTTCCTATGGACCGCCACCCAGACTCAAAGGGATCATAAGTTTATTCATGCTAGAAACTTCCGTGTGCAGCCACATGCTATTATGGGCTCTAGCATAGTTGATTAAGTCGTGCGAACTCTTACAGTGGTAGACTAGCAAATGTAGGGGAAAGTAGGTGTACAGGTCTACCCAATCGTAAGGTGCTAGCACTTCTGAAAGACTATGTCTCGGTCATCCGTTCCTCAAACACCATGCAGTGCGAGAAAACCAACGGAGGAGATCAGGTCTTGTGGGGAAAAGTGCACAAACCTCTGCAGGGTGTATAAACTAATCATGGTTAGCCTTGTCCCCGGTTATGGACATTTTGAGTATCTAGTTCTTTAATTATCAAGTGAATTCTCATCATGTTACTTTTAATTAATTTTGTTGGGTTTTAATGTTGATGCTTAATTGGGATTGAGAATGCTGTCAACCATTCTCAATGTTTAACAACCACCATGATAGTTAAATAAAATTTATTCCTTTGCAGTAGGAAAAAATTGGCTTTATGCAAAACTGTAACCATAGAGCTTTCCACCAGCCATATATGCATGTAGTATAGCATATTTTTGTTCATTACTCTTTATGTGTTACATTGCTAGTAAATTCCACGTGCTGACCCGTTTTCGGGCTGCAACATTCATGTTGCAGACTTTTCAGACGACGAGTAAGTTGCCTTAGTATCGTGGTCCTATACTCAGTGATGCCGTTGGAGTTGATGGACTCACTTATCTTCCAAGCTTTCCGCTATTATTGTTATTAGATGGCCTTAAGCCATATTTATTGTAATAAGTTCTCTTTTGAGGCATTCGATGTAATAAGTGTGTGATTGCCACTCTGTTATAAATCCTTCAAGTACTGTGCGTGTCAGCATTACTGATCCAGGGATGACACTGATGCATAGAGATCAGACAGTTTGAGGTCTGGTCGCTACATTAGGTTTTGGTTGATTTGTGTCTTAAGGTGTTATTCTAGTATGAACTCTATGGTAGATCGAACGGAAAGAATAGCTTCGTGTTATTTTACTACAGACTCTTGAATAGATCGATCAGAAAGGATAACTTTGACGTGGTTTCATATCCTACAGTAATCTCTTCGTTTGTTCTCCGCTATTAGTGACTTTGGAGTGACTCTTTGTTGCATGTTGAGGGATATTTATATGATCCAATTATGTTATTATTGTTGAGAGAACTTGCACTAGTGAAAGTATGAACCCTAGGCCTTGTTTCCTAGCATTGCAATACCGTTTACGCTCACTTTTACCACTTGTTACCTTGCTGTTTATATATTTTTCAGATTACAAATACTCATATCTACCATCCATATTGCACTTGTATCACCATCTCTTCGCCGAAGTAGTGCACCTATACAATTTACTATTGTATTGGGTGTGTTGGGGACACAAGAGACTCTTTGTTATTTGGTTGCAGGGTTGTTTGAGAGATACCATATTCATCCTACGCCTGCCCCGAATTGATAAACCTTAGGTCATCCACTTGAGGGAAATTTGCTAGTGTCCTATAAACCTCTGCACTTGGAGTCCCAACAACGTCTACAAGAAGAAGGTTGTGTAGTAGACAACACAGAGCCGTTAGATCCAAGATGCAGCGGCACACACGAGGCTTGAATGTTTTATTTCCAAAACAACCTTTGGAGAGTTTGGAAATTGTGCATGATTACAAAGACTACTCCCAATCCATTGGATCTCACTTCCAACGATGTAAAAACTTGTATCACCATAGCATCTAAATTGCGGGGTAGATGTGATATTCTATGGCGCTGTCATTTTTGTTCGTAAACTTGAAAAATACATGTAACTCGTGCCGTTACTTGTCTAACCATGCGAAGTGTTTGTTCAAAAAAAAACCATCCTACACTGAAATATTGGTACAACACATGGGGGTCCCACTTGTCATTTATCAAATTTGGACCTAAAACTAACAAATCTAGAAGACGAGATTCAAACTGGCCACCTATACTACAAAGCGTAAGTCGATAGTCTGAAACAACAACGGTTGTTGGCTTTGTCCCATAACTTGATTTTATACAGTGTTACGTTGAGTAGAGTAGAGGGACTGAGGGAGTTCCTTGTCAACACGTGCATGACCATTGACTCACTTATTGGTGGGTCCCAGGTCTGTGATCTCTCTCTCCTCTCCATCGTCTAACCTTTGCATGGGCACACACGAAGAGCGGCGCTAGCTTGCCGTGGTGTTATTATAACTAAAAAAGCTTGGAAAATAGAAGAATCGCCTAGAACAAGAGATGTTGTGGCTAGTCGAGACGGAGCTAACCACACCTATCCTCTATGCCACGCTATCATCATGAAGCTGTGTGGCTAGTGGGGTGTTTTCGACCGACTAGATGGGTCCCGAGGTTGAACCATAGGTACTACGTCTGATACAATATATTTTTACATGCACATTGTTCCTCCATGCCAAGATGTGGCACACCCAACCGCGCGGTTTCGGGGTCCTCCCAGGTGGTGCACGCGTATATTCTTCCTTGCCACGACATGGGATGCCCTACCGCGCATTTTATGGGTCCTCCTCGGTTCTAGCGCCGAAGCAAGTAAATGAGTCGTCAAATCACGAAATACCACCTTTCCCACCAAGTACACCAGTGAAGCATGGTGGCTAGCTAGTTGGGCTAGTGCGACCGGTTAGCTAGGCTGCCGCCAGATTTATTTTTCACCCCTTTTTTTATCTCCTTGCCGGCAGGTAAATTTAATTATCCACCGCAGCATTGCTTTGGTGTTTGGGTGCGGCAGGATTTTTAATTTTTTGATTGACGGGAGCAGGCGCGACCGAAATTAGTCATGATGAATCCGCCAGTAAAATCCACTGCTCCCTGATGTGAGAAGTCATCGACTGGTGTTTTCCCATGGTGAAAACCAAAAGATTCCCCGCTCCTCGGCTGGCACCCTCCGCCTTCCCATGGATTGCATTGCCTTTCAACCATTTCACCCCATTTGCTTACTCTCCCCATTGCTTCTACCTGGTGCCATGGCAACGCAGCAGATCACGGAGTCTGAGGTGAGGCGCCTGACACACGAGCTCCAGGCCAAGGATGTGGAGCTCGGGGCCAAGGACGTGGAGCTCCAGGAGCTCAAGGAGGAGAGGAGTGCCATGCTCCTCCATTATGTGCGGGAGTTCATGGAGCTTCAAAAGCGGCAGGCGTCCATCACAAAGATGCTCGAGACATTGGCGGCGTTGCTGCAGAAAGCAGGAGATACGATAGGCCATTAGGGGAGACGGCTAGAGCGCGAGCAGGTCGATCATGACGAGGTCCAGGATCTCCTCAGCCACTTGGTGGACCAAGTTGCCAGCGATGCCTACCGTCATGCCAGCGCGACCATGCCGGCCGCCGGGCTAAACCCATTCGTCCGCCCCATCGACTTCAATGAGCTGCGGCTTCCTGACCTAGTCTTCTTCTTCACCTATATCTCCAAGGAGCTGAGTCGTCTCTGTCCTGGTACCAAGTCTGACAGTAAGAGTAGGGGGTATGTATGAGGAGGCAAGGCCCTAGCTATGGCGAGGTTGTACACACGAGTTTACGAGTTCAGGCCCCTCGCGGAGGAGGTAAAAGCCCTACATCTCGATGCCCTGAGGCGGTCGACTGGAATATGGATGTGTGTTACAAGGCATGCGAACCCTTGTCCCGGAGGAGGGGGTAGCTTATATAGAGTGCGTCAGGACCCTAGCCGTCCTCCGTTACAGGGGTTCAATGTACATTAAGATAGAGCATTACTGGTAACGCCAGCTATAAAGTGCCATCAATGATCTTTAAGACTACGGAGTGAACGCCTGACTGTTGCCATCCTGAGTGACTCTAGGTCTTCTGTACTCCGAGTGGTTTCCTGTATGGTCGAATGACTCCATCCAGGTCATGGGAAATTGGGGGGGGGGGAGTATCCGAGTGAGGTGACTAGTGGAGTGGATTGCACTAGATGGCTTCAGTCGATACTTCCTCCTATGCTTTGAATGTCCTTGCTTCTAGGGTAGTGCCCTTGGGTAGGGAGTATAGGTCAGGTCTATTGACCCTACCCTAGGTCTATGGCATCATCATTAGCCCCCGAATGGATTGAGGTCCGAGTGAAAAGAAAGTTGAAGTTGGCCCTGCCTTGACTCTTGTGCTTCGCAAGTATTCATACTGAGTTCGAGGTCCATGCTGAAACTTCGGCTTCATTTCAATCGCCTTAATCGATTTAGAGGTCGTTGAGTGAACTTATGCTGGCACCCTTTGAGTGTTGCTATGACGCTAAATCTTCGGCGCGATTGGTTAATGCGGTTCCCGGTCTCACGGGATTCGAAAATTTGGGGAAGTGCGCGAGGCGGAGCGCGCTGTAGTAAACGGGAATGATAGACAGGGGTGCCTCGATTCCCACGCCACCTTTTTTGCCAAGTATTCGGTGCGCGACTGTTACGGGATTTGACAGGATCGCTCGGGCCCACGCGTAAGCCACTCGGAAGTAGGCCGTTAAAAGGCATCGAGGCTGATGCGTCTGCACAGTGCACTCCCATTCCCCTCCTTCTTCCTATGCTTCTCCACCATTTCCTCTTTCTCCCTCAATGTAGCCGCTCCGCCAGTGCGCCGCCAGCCGCCATGGTGAAGGATAAGATGGCGGCACTGGAGCGCGTGAAAAAAGCAACGACGACAGTGAAGGGCAAGAAGATGAATCGGGGATCGTCGTCGAGGTCCGGGATGCCACCTGGTTGGATTCAGGGAGACTAGATCCGATCCACGCTCCGGCCAGAGGATCTGGAAGATTTGGCTGCCACGGGCTTGATTGCTGCCGGGGCTTCGAGGCTGCCGAGGGACGAGATAGAGCCTCAGCCACGGGTGGGTGAGTGTGTACTCCTTGCCACCCACGTCGACCGTGGTTTCTCCCTTCCCCCGCATCCTTTCTTCCGGGGTTTTCTGAACTTTTTGTGCACTCAGCTTTAGCACTTCTCTCCCAATACCATCACGTATCTTGCTGCATTCGTGTCTATGTGCGAAAACTTCTTGGATTGTCGACCGCACGGGGGTCTCTTCAAACATATTTTCACTGTCCGCTCCCAGACCATGAAGAAGGAAAATCCAGATGACGAGAGGACACACGTGATCCAGATGTGTGGGGGTTTAGGGTTTCACATGAGGAAGAGGAGCACTTTTCCCCCTATGGCACCCCGAGTCGGTTAGGGGCTGGCAGTCGACCTGGTTCTACTGCCAGGACATTGCGACCCCCGGTCAGTCGACCGGTCTTCCTTACTTTACCCTCGATCGAGTCCAGCAACCTTCTTCATTGATTGTGACTGCAGCGGAGAAAGTGGAGACGAATATGTTGGTCGAGAGGGTAGTTCAGTTGGTCCGTCAGGGTGTAACTGGCATGGATTTGTTGGACGTGTTTCTCAGTCGACGCATCCAGCCGCTCCAACACCATGATCACTCGATGTGGATGTACTCGGGCTCTAATGACACCGCTCGGATCCACCTAGAGGAGGTTCCCGACGAGACGGTGGCCCTGTGGATGAAGAGCATTACCGGAAACAAAGATAACCCCACGGGGGCCAGAAGAGTCGATCCATTCGACGATGACAACCAGCCGGAGAAGGTCCCGTCCTTGTTACCGAGTGTACTTGAAAGTGTGTTAAGTCGACTAGAGGGGGGTGAATAGGCGATTTTTTACAAATTCGTCACCGAGGGATTTCAGGGTGAGGAAATTCCTAATTCATGAACTACAAGCAGCGGAATAAGTACTCATGTATAAGCATAATAGAGCAATAGCATAGTCATCATGATGAAATGAAAGACAGACACATAGTATAGGAAGCGTAAACATAGGATAAGCAGGCTGAAGACAATGTGACTGAAGAAATAGGATTGAGGAAATAAAGAAAGTCTTCAGTCAAAGTCTTCTAATAGTAATGATCAGGTTCATCAACAAATGAATGAGGAAATGAAAGGGTTGATGAAATAGAACCAGTAGGCTTGGTGAAGACAAGGATTTGGTAGACCAGTTCCAACTGATGTGACAATTGTACGTCTAGTTGGAGCGGCTGAGTATTTAAACTCGAGGACACACAGTCCCGGACACATAGTCCTCATCGTATTCTCCTTGAGCTAAGATCACACAAACCTCTCCCAACACTCGTGTTAAGCCTTCACATGTGACTTCCAAACCTTCATAGACTTGGTCACTCGGTGATCCACAATTCCTCTTGGATGCTCAGACCATGACGCCTAACCGTTTGGAGGATACACAATCCTCAAAGGTAACAAGCGTCGGTTCCACACAAGAACAATCTCTTTAGTGATGCTCAATCACTTTGGGTTTGTAGGTTTGGGATTTGGGATTTGGGTTTCCTCACTTGATGATTTTCGCTCAAAGTCCTTGGAGGATGGGATGCTCTCAATTGACAAGTGTCATTTTCTCTCGGAGCAGCCAACCAGCTAGTGGTTGTAGGGTGGGGGGGGGGTATTTATAGCCTAGGGAGCAGCCCGACATGATAAGACATAAATTCCCTAGGATATGACCGTTAGGTGGTAGGATATTTTGGACAGCTCACACGTAGCACAACAACGGTCAAATTTGAGGTTCGAATTCCTCAGGGCTATCATGTTACTCATTGTGTAGGCAATCCGCACTTGCGAATTCCTAACTCGTCAGTTAGAACAAATTCCTCAGAGACCAAAAGATCTTCGTCTCTGTCACTGAGGAAATTGACTGAACTGATATGAGATTTCCAATGGCTTCACTCGAAAGGATTGGGTAGGTGTAGGATTTGAGATGAGCACAACTTGGAAATTAGTTTCCTTAGTATTACCGTGACCCCCTTTAACAGGATGGTGTTTCCTATGACTCGAGAAGGAGAAAAAGAAACTACGAAAACAAAATTCTTCACGCTTCATAATCCTTGCGTGGATATCCAAGTCTTCAAGGTCACACCAATTTCTTCACTTTCAAAGTCTTCAGGAGAACCAAAGTCCTCAGCTAAAGACATTCATTTTTAGGGGTCGACTTTCACTGTAAATATAAAACTTCTCATCAACTTATAGAGCATGTGTACACTCACAAACATATTAGTCCCTTAACCTATAAGTCTTCAATACACCAAAATCACTAAGGGGCACTAGATGCACTTACAATCTCCGCCTTTTTGGTTATTGATGACAATATAGGTTAAGTTTTCAACGGGGATAAACATATGAATTGGAAGTGCCTGATAATGAGGAATTTGATTGCAAGATATAGAAGAACTCCCCTTGAAGATGTGCATAGTAAGGAATTTGCTTTTGAAGCAATGCACATAAGAAGAGTATAATCATGGAGATCTCCCCCGATATCTTGTAATTCATACACGCATTTAACATATCGAATGAAGAATTTGAAATGCATGATAAAATATGGTGACTGATGTAATTCAGCATGCGTGCATAACATATATGAGGAAATAGCATGCAGAAAACAAAGCAAAAGTATCAGGTCACCACCGGACTTAAGTTTACAACTCAATCAACAAACACTTAAAAAGAGCGAGAGTTGCAACTTAATTAACAAAAAAACGCCTATATACATAGACCCGCTTGAATACTAACTCAAATTTCTCCCCCATTGTCATGAAATGACCAAAAGGGACGAAAAGTGAGGACTAATGCCCCTGATGAATTTCATCACGAAGTTGATGGAGGAGCGTCGGCGTTGTTGGGGTTGGTTGTTGGAGTAGGGCCTGCCGCAGTGTCGTCTAAGTCTTCATTTTCATCAGTCTCGCGTGATGAAGAATAAGAGCTTGGCACCAAGGGAGGAAGTTCGACTTTCTTGAATTTCTTCGCCGGAGGATTAGACCGGCTGAAGTCCTGCTTGAAGCCCATCTGGTTGAGATCCTCATCACCGTAGAGATGAGTCAGAACAGCCTAGGTGCAATCAAAAACTTCAATGAGGTAGTAATGTCTTCTTCACTGAATTATACATAGTAATCATGTTGTGAAGAATTGAACCAAATTGAGGCTTGACCCATTTATGGTTGCGATCGACCTTCTGATGAAGACTGAGGAGAAGCTCACGATCAGTCATCGCCCTTGGAGTTGTGGCTTGAGGACTATGCTTTGAGGCATTGGCGTAGAGTCATGAGTGGCAGAGTCATCATTGGTGGAACTATCCATCCAATGGAAGAATGCCCTCATCAATAATTGCAGTGGCCTTGCCCTTTTCACCAGCTAAGGAAAATGTCCGTTTGAGGACTTCAATCGGGGGCAAGTAACTGCCATGGTTGAGTGTGTCAGCCTTGTAGTTGATTGAAGACCTTGATCTGAGGAATCTCATAATCCAGGGAACGTAAGGCTTCAATTCAAAGGGAGTCAGTGCAACGTTTGCCAGAGTCCTCATGAAGAAGTCATGGTAATTTACTGGAATACCATGCATTATATTGAATAGCAAATTCTTCATGATGCCAACAACTTCTTCATCATTCGAGTCGTGGCCTTTGATTGGACTCGAAGTCTTGGTCAAAATGTGATAGACAGTATGAGGCACATATAGCAATTCCTTCACAAGGGATTTGGTTCTTGAGGCTTGACCAGGCTTTAGTGGCTTCATCAACACTTGCATGAAAATGATCAGCTAGCTCAGGTTCATGATAGATAAGATGAGCACCTTTAAGGGGAGGACCGATATGCAAAGCATGAAGCAATTCAGAGGCTGGTGCTTTAAAGTGAGGTTTTCTGTCATCCAGTCCAACACCCAAGAGTTCACATCGTCAGTATTTCTAGTGATGTGCAGCATCGCATAGAACTGAAGAATGAATTCTTCATTCCAATCACAGATGTCGATGCAGAAGTTGGGGAATCCAGCGTCATGAAGAACACTGAGGACAGGTGTGAAGCACGACAGCGATTCGATATCCACATGAGGAATATGCGCATGGTCGAAGACTTTGTCCTTATTGAAAAGCAGTGAAGAATAGAAGTTTGCTTGGCTGGCAGTCCAAAAACGCTTCCTTCTAAGACGAGCAGTGTCACAAGGGTTGTAGTCAGTGAAGAACACATGCTCATGGAAGAAGTCATGAGCCTTGAATTTTGGCGTTTTCGAGAATGGATTCTTCGGCTTTGGCAGAGGAGTATCAGTTAATTGTAGCGCAAACTCAGGAATCTCAATCTCTGGAGCGATAGGCTGAGGAATTTTAGTTTCTGCTTCAGTAGCAGCCTGGGTCTCCATTTCTTGAGCAGCTTTGTCATCAGCGCTAGTGGCTGGAATTTCTTCAGGAATGGAAGAGGCAGTATGAATTTCATCAGATCCCATCTAAACTTAGGTAGAGACTGGGGACTGAGGAATTTGTTAAAGTGGTGTGAACAGAGGAGAGTTGGGGTGCTAACTGTCCCAAAAGTCATCGTTCATCACAGGTGTGGTGCTCCCAATGTCCACATCTTCATATTCTTCCATTTCTTCAACGCCTGCCTCTTCAGCTATGAACTGAGGCATTGGCGATGATACCAGGGGAGTTGAAGTAATAGTGTCCAGTTCAATTTCTTCATCCATCTGCTTTGTCGAAGCAGCAGAGGGAATTTCCTCATTAGATTCATTTGGAATCTCATAATCTTCACCAAAAGAAATGAGTTCCTTTGATGGCATGCTTGAGAGAGGAACAACATCAATTGGATTCTCAAGTCAGCTTGTCAAAATCTTCGCCTTCTTGAGTGCTGAAGATTCTGAGGAAGTGGATACTTTCCTTTTCTTCAGAGTAGCTTGCTCTGCAACCTTTGTTTTTCACTTCCAGAGCAGACGGAAGAACATCGCTTGGTGTTGGTGCAGGAGGAGCAGAGGAATTTGGAGCAATTTCTTCAGGCACAACTGATGCAGTTGTCCTGTCTTGTTCAGTTTCTTTAGGCGCAGCTTCAGATGCTTCAGCTGGCCTGAAATGTTCTTGAGGCGCAACACTAGTGGTTGCCCTGACAGTTTCTTCAGCGGTTGGAATTTCTTCAGCCCTGGTGCTTGCAGTTTCATCAGCAGCCTGATTTTTGTCAACTGTGCTGGCATGTTCTTCAGTCGGCTGTGCAGATGCTTCAGCCGGAGGAATTTCATGGTGCATTGGATCAGCAATATTGGGAGTGAATTTCTTCGCCATTGGATAAATCTAACTTTGACTCCGGCATTCTGCCTTGTAGGCATCAAATTCATCACTGAGCTTTTTGATCTCAGATTGCAGAGCAATGAGTTGTTCAGGCGATAGTGTGAGCATGTTGTCCTTCAGATAACGCTGTTTCTTGTACTGAGATTTCTTCACAGTCCTGGTTTGTTCATATTTCCATTTCTCTTCAAAGATGAAAGTCGTCAACATGTGACTTTGATCAAGAGTGAGGTCTTACTCTGGCAAAGGAGTGTTTGGATCTTTGTGCTAGAGGTCAATGAAATCCAGGATCTTCTTCGGATCCAATAGAAGAGGCACAACACTTCCCTTGGCTCTAGCGGCCCTTTGTTGTCTATCTTTGATGAGTTCGGCTAATTCTTCATCATCAACCTCATCATCATCAGATGGTACCACTACAAAAAAAAATACACATCTGTGATATTTTGGGCCGAACAAAAAAAAATTGTCATACTTATGACACTTCTATGACGATAATTGTAACAAAACCCGGTATCATCATAGATGTGGTGGGATCCTACTTCTATGACAAAAAATCATGACAGAAAATGGGTTTTTGTCCTGGGCGGGCCGGAGACGCAGCTGCATGACATTCTTTGGGCCGTCCGTGACGGAAAAAACCGTGGTAGAAGCGAGGGCGAGGAAAATTTCGGGGAGTTCCCGGTTACGGTGGGTGGTCGGGGGCCGAGCGATTCGCGTTTCTCTTGTACATGTACGCTCGTGTGTGCGAGGCGTTGGGCTCTAACTGAACCCGAGCGAGGCGTCTCCTAATTGAACCCAAGCGATTGCACTGCAGGCTACTCATTACTAAACCCGAGCGATCGAGCGATTCCTTCGCTACTCCTGCTAACTAAAGCCGATCGATGCTGCTGTGGGTGTCAAAACCGACGGATCTCGGGTAGGGGGTCCCGAACTGTGCGTCTAAGGCTAATGGTAACAGGAGGCTGGGGACACGATGTTTACCAGGTTCGGGCCCTCTCAATGGAGGTAATACCCTACTTCCTGCTTGATGGATCTTGATGATATGAGTATTACAAGAGTTGATCTACCACGAGATCAGAGAGGCTAAACCCTAGAAGCTAGCCTATGGTATGATTGTTGTCCTTGTATGGACTAAACCCTCCGGTTTATATAGACACCGGAGGGGGCTAGGGTTACACAGAGTCAGTTTACAGAGGAGGAGATCTACATCCGGATCGCCAAGCTTGCCTTCCACGCCAAGGAGAGTCCCATCCGGACACGGGACGGAGTCTTCTGTCTTGTATCTTCATAGTCCAATAGTCCGGCCAAAGTATATAGTCCGGCTGTCCGGATACCCCCTTATCCAGGACTCCCTCAGTAGCCCCAGAACCAGGCTTCAATGACAATGAGTCTGGCACGCAGATTGTCTTCGGCATTGCAAGGCGGGTTCTTCTCCAAATCCGGTGCACCCGTTGTAGCGAATAGTGTCTGGCCTCCAAGTAAGGTTGTACTCCTTGGCTTCTGTGCTTCAATAATGGCCACCTCCATGTGTCGATCGAAGACGAGGGGCCGGGGCATTTTGTCATTTGCCACCCTAATCCTGCAGGTGAGCCGTCTATTTGAGGAGACGGGGATCTTCAGATCCAAGTCACACTATCTTCCCCCAAGCAAGCATTCTGTAGAGCGCGCCCAAAAGAGGCCATCCCATCATGACCGGTCGCCGCAGCCCTGCTCGCCGCTCCCCCAGCTTGAAGCCAGGGGAATGGGAAAAGTGTTCCATCCCTCACAATCGCCTAATAGAGCTGCAGACCAAAGGGTTCCTTCCGCCCGCATACATGGTCCCCATCCGATCCGGACTAGCCACCTATAATGGCGGGGAGCAAGTGGAGAGATTCCCTAACCCATCTCGGGAGGAGCGGGTATGCCTTGTCCCATATCTGCTAAGAGGCGTCAGGTTTTCAATGTTGGAAATATGCCCTAGAGGCAATAATAAATTAGTTACTATTATATTTCCTTGTTCACGATAATCGTTTATTATCCATGCTATAATTGTATTGATAGGAAACTCAGATACATGTGTGGGTACATAGACAACACCATGTCCCTAGTAAGCCTCTAGTTAACTAGCTCGTTGATCAATAGATGGTCACGGTTTCCTGACCATCGACATTGGATGTCATTGATAACGGGATCACATCATTAGGAGAATGATGTGATGGACAAGACCCAATCCTAAGCCTAGCACAGAGATCGTGTAGTTCGTATGCTAAAGCTTTTCTAATGTCAAGTATCTTTTCCTTAGACCATGAGATTGTGCAACTCCCGGATACCGTAGGAATGCTTTGGGTGTACCAAACATCACAACGTAACTGGGTGGCTATAAAGGTGCACTACAGGTATCTCCGAAAGTGTCTGTTGGGTTGGCACGAATCGAGACTGGGATTTGTCACTCCGTGTAAACGGAGAGGTATCTCTGGGCCCACTCGGTAGGACATCATCATAATGTGCACAATGTGACCAAGGGGTTGATCACGGGATGATGTGTTACGGAACGAGTAAAGAGACTTGCCGGTAACGAGATTGAACAAGGTATCGGGATACCGACGATCGAATCTCGGGCAAGTACAATACCACTAGACAAAGGGAATTGTATACGGGATCGATTGAGTCCTTGACATCGTGGTTCATCCGATGAGATCATCGTGGAACATGTGGGAGCCAACATGGGTATCCATATCCCGCTGTTGGTTATTGACCGGAGAACGTCTCGGTCATGTCTGCATGTCTCCCGAACCCGTAGGGTCTACACACTTAAGGTTCGATGACGCTAGGGTTATAAAGGAAGTTTGTATGTGGTTACCGAATGTTGTTCGGAGTCCCGGATGAGATCCCGGATGTCACGAGGAGTTCCGGAATGGTCCGGAGGTAAAGATTTATATATGGAAAGTTGTTGTTCGGGTTCCAGAAAAAGTTCGGGTTTTTTCTGTATTGTACCGGGAAGCTTCCAGAAGGTTCCGGAGGATTCCGGAGGGGTCCGGAGGTCCGGAAATTGTTCCACCACGTCCAATACAGTAGCATGGGCTGTAGGGGGGCTCCCTAGCCTTAATGGGCCAGGGGCACCAGCCCCCCAAGGCCCATGCGCATGGGAAGGGGAAAACCCTAAAGGGGGAGGCCTCCACTTGACTTGGGAGGCACTCCTCCCCCCTTGGCCGCCCCCCTAGATGGAATCTAGGGCCGGCAGCACCCCTTGGGGTGGGAAACCCTAAAGGGGGCGCAGCCCCCTTCCCCCTATATATACTTGAGGTTCTGGGGCTGCCAACACATGAGTTTTCTCCCTCTATTGGTGCAGCCCTGCCTCTCCTCCTCCTCTTCTCCCGTGGTGCTTGGCGAAGCCCTGCTGGATTGCCACGCTCCTCCACCACCACCACGCCGTTGTGCTGCTGCTGGATGGAGTCTTCCTCAACCTCTCCCTCTCTCCTTGCTGGATCAAGGCGTGGGAGACGTCACCGGGCTGTACGTGTATTGAACGCGGAGGTGCATGCCGTCCGTTCGGCACTAGGATCTCCGGTGATTTGGATCACGACGAGTACGACTCCTTCAACCCCGTTCACATGAACGCTTCCGCTTAACGATCTACAAGGGTATGTAGATGCACTCTCCTTCCCTCGTTGCTAGTTTCTCCATAGATACATCTTGGTGACACGTAGGAAAATTTTGAATTTTTGCTACGTTCCCCAACAGTGGCATCATGAGCTAGGTCTATTGCGTAGATTCTTTGCACGAGTAGAACACAAAGTAGTTGTGGGTGTTGATTTTGTACAATATGCTTACCGTTACTAGTCCAATCTTGTTTCGACGGTATTGTGGGATGAAGCGGCCCGGACCGACCTTACACGTACTCTTACGTGAGACAGGTTCCACCGACTGACATGCACTTGGTGCATAAGGTGGCTAGCGGGTGCTAGTCTCTCCCACTTTAGTCGGAACAGATTCGATGAAAAGGGTCCTTATGAAGGGTAAATAGCAATTGTCATATCACGTTGTGGTTTTGCGTAGGTAAGAAACGTTCTTGCTAGAAACCCATAGCAGCCACGTAAAACATGCAAACAACAATTAGAGGACGTCTAACTTGTTTTTGCAGGGTATGCTATCTGACGTGATATGGCCAAGAAGAATGTGATGAATATATGTGATGTATGAGATTGATCATGTTCTTGTAATAGGATTCACGACTTGCATGTCGATGAGTATGACAACCGGCAGGAGCCATAGGAGTTGTCTTAAATTTATTGTATGACCTGCGTGTCATTGAACAACGCCATGTAATTACTTTACTTTATTGCTAACCGGTAGCCATAGTAGTAGAAGTAATAGTTGGCGAGACAACTTCATGAAGACACGATGATGGAGATCATGATGATGGAGATCATGGTGTCATGTCGGTGACAATGATGATCATGGAGCCCCGAAGATGGAGATCAAAAGGAGCAAAATGATATTGGCCATATCATGTCACTATTTGATTGCATGTGATGTTTATCATGTTTATGCATCTTGTTTACTTAGAACGACGGTAGTAAATAAGATGATCCCTTACAACAATTTCAAGAAGTGTTCTCCCCTAACTGTGCACCGTTGCTACAGTTCGTCGTTTCGAAGCACCACGTGATGATCGGGTGTGATAGATCCTTACGTTCACATACAACGGGTGTAAGACAGATTTACACATGCAATACACTTAGGGTTAACTTGACGAGCCTAGCATGTACAGACATGGCCTCAGAACACGGAGACCGAAAGGTCGAGCATGAGTCGTATAGTAGATACGATCAACATGAAGAAGTTCACCGATGATGACTAGTCCGTCTCACGTGATGATCGGACACGGACTAGTTGACTCGGATCATGTAATCACTTAGATGACCAGAGGGATGTCTATCTGAGTGGGAGTTCATAAGATGGACTTAATTATCATGAACATAGTCAAAAGACCTTTTGCAAATTATGTCATAAGCTCGCGCTTTAGTTCCACTGTTTAGATATGTTCCTAGAGAAAATATAGTTGAAAGTTGACAATAGCGATTATGCGGACAGTAGAAAGCTTATGTCCTTAATGCACCGCTCAGTGTGCTGAACCCCAAACATCGTTTGTGGATGTTGCGAACATCGAACATACATGTTTTGATAACTACATGATAGTTCAGTTAAACGGTTTAGAGTTGAGGCACCAAAGACGTTTTCGAAATGTCGCGGAACATATGAGATGTTTCAAGGGCTGAAATTGGGATTTCAGGCTCGTGCCGATGTCAAGAGGTATGAGACCTCCGACGATTTTCTTAGCCTGCAAACTAAGGGAGAAAATCTCAATCGTTGAGCTTGTGCTCAGATTGTCTGAGTGCAACAATCACTTGAATCGAGTGGGAGTTGATCTTCCAGATGAGATAGCGATGTTTCTCCAAAGTCATTGCCACCAAGCTGCTAGAGCTTTGTGATGAACTATAACAAATCAGGGATAGATATGATGATCCTTGAGATATTCGTGATGTTTGACACCGCGAAAGTAGAAATCAAGAAGGAGCATCAATTGTTGATGGTTGGTGAAACCACTAGTTTCAAGAAGGGCAAGGGCAAGAAGGGATACTTCATGAAACGGTAAATCAGCTGCTGCTCTAGTGAAGAAACCCAAGGTTGAACCCAAACCCGAGACTAAGTGCTTCTGTAATAAAGGGGACAACCACTGGAGCAGCATTACCCTAGATACTTGGTAGATGAGAAGGCTGGCAAGGTCAATAGAAGTATATTGGATATAAATTATGTTAATGTGTACTTTACTAGTACTCCTAGTAGCACCACGGTATTAAGATACCGGTTTAGTTGCTAAGTGTTAGTAACTTGAAATAAAAGAGCTACGGAATAAACGGAGACTAGCTAAAGGTGAGCTGACGATATATGTTGGAAGTGTTTCCAAGTTTGATGTGATCAAACATCGCACGCTCCCTCTACCATCAAGATTAGTATTAAACCTGAATAATTGTCATTTGGTGTTTGCGTTGAGCATAGACATGATTGGATTATGTCCATTGCAATACGGTTATTCATTTAAGGAGAATAATAGTTACTCTATTTATGTGAATAATACCTTCAGTGGTCTTGCACCTAATGGAATGGTTTATTGAATCTCGATCGTAGTGATACACATTTTCATGCCAAAAAGATATAAGATAGTAATGATAGTACCACCTACTTGTGGCACTGCCATATAAGTCATATTGGTATAAAACGCATGAAGAAGCTCCATGTTGATGGATCTTTGGACTCACTCATTTTTTGAAAAGTTTGAGACATGCGAACCATGTCTATTGGTGTATACGCATGAAGAAACTCCATGCAGATGGATCGTTTGGACTCACTTGATTTTGAATCACTTGAGATATGCAAATCATACCACATAGGCAAGATGACTGAAAAGCCTCGGTTTCAGTAAAGTGGAACAAGATAGCAACTTGTTGGAAGCAACACATTTTGATGTGTGCAGTCCAATGAGTGCTGAGGCATGCAGTGAATATTCTTATGTTCTTACTTCACAGATGATTCGAGTAGATGTTGAGTATATTTACTTGATGAAACACAAGTCTGAATTATTGAATGGTTCAAGTAATTTCAGAGTGAAGTTGAAGATCATGGTGACAAGAGGATAAAATGTCTATGATATGATCATAGAGATGAGTATCTGAGTTACGAGCTTTGGCACGCAATTAAGACACCGTGGAAATTGTTTCACAATTAATACCGCCTGGAACACCATAGTGTGATGGTGTGTCCGAACATCATAGTTGCACCCTATTGGATATGGTGCGTACCATGATGTCTCTTATCGAATTACCACTATCGTTCATGGGATAGGCATTAGAGACAACCGCACTCACTGTAATAGGGCACCACGTAATTCCGTTGAGACGACACCGTTTGGAGAAACCTAAGTTGTCGTTTCTTAAAAGTTTGGGGCTGCGATGCTTATGTGAAAAGGTTTCATCGTGATAAGCTCGAACCCAAAACGGATAAATACATCTTCATAGGATACCCAAAATGGTTGGGTATACCTCCTGTCTCAGATCCGGAAGCAAAAGTAATTGTTTCTAGAAACAGGTCCTTTCTCGAGGAAAAGTTTCTCTCGAAAGAATTGAGTGGGAGGATGGTGGAGACTTGATGAGGTTAATGAACCGTCACTTCAACTAGTGTGTAGCAGGGCACAGGAAGTTGTTCCCATGGCACCTACACCAATTGAAGTAGAAGCTTATGATAGTGATCATGAAGTTTCGGATCAAGTCACCACCGTACCTCGTAGGGTGACAAGGATGCGTACTACTTCAGAGTGGTACAGTAATCATGTCTTGAAGGTCATGTTGCTAGACAACAATGAACCTACGAGCTATGGAGAAGCGATGGTGGGCCCGGATTCTGACAAATGGTTAGAAGCCATGAAATCCGAGATAGGATCCATGTATCAGAACAAAGCATGGACTTTGGTGGACTTGCCCGATGATAGGCAAGCCATTGAGATAAATGGATCTTTAAGAAGAAGACGGACGTGGACGGTAATGTCACCGTCTATGAAGCTCGCCTTGCGGCGAAGAGTTTTACACAAGTTCAAGGAGTTGACTATGATGAGATTTTCTCATCCGTAGCGATGCTTAAGTCCGTCGGAATCATGTTAGCATTAGCTGTATTTATGAAATCTGGCAGATGGATGTCAAAACGAGTTTCCTTACCAGTTTTCGTAATGAAAGGTTGTATGTGATACAATCAGAAAAGTTTTTGTCGATCCTAAGGATGCTAAAAGGTATGCTAGCTCTAGCGATCCTTCCATGGACTGGAGTAAGCATCTCGGAGTTGGAATGCATACTTTGATAAGATGATCAAAGATTTTAGGTTTATACAAAGTTTATGAGAAACTTGTATTTCCAAAGAAGTGAGTGGGAGGACTATAGAATTTCTGATGAGTATATGTTGTTGACATATTGTTGATCAGAAATGATGTAGAATTTCTGGAAAGCATATAGGGTTAATTGAAAAGTGTTTTTCAATAGAAAACCTGGATTAAGCTACTTGAACATTGAGCATCGAGATCTATAAGGATAGATCAAAATGCTTAATAATACTTTCAAATGAGCATATACCTTGACATGATCTTGAAGGTGTTCAAGATGGATCAGTCAAAGAAGGAGTTCTTGCCTGAGATGTAAAGTATGAAGTTAAGACTTAAAGCTCGACCACGGCAGAAAAGAGAGAAAGGACGAAGGTCGTCCCCTATGCTTTAGACGTAAGCTCTGCAGTATGCCATGCTAAGTACCGCACCTGATGTGTGCCTTGCCGCTTGTCTGGCAAGAGGGTACAAAGGTGATCAAGGATGGATCACTAGATAGCAGTCAAAGTTATCCTTAGAGGAATAAGGATATGTTTCTCGATTATGGAGGTGATAAAGAGTTCGACATAAAGGGTTACGTCGATGCAAGCTTTAACACCTATCCGAGTGACTCTGAGTAGCAAACCGGATACGGATAGTGGAACAACCATTTGGAATAGCTCCAAGCGGAGCGTGGAAGTAGCATTTACAATATGACATAGAGAATTGCGAAGTACATACGGATTTGAATGTTGCAGACCCGTTGACTAAAACCTCTCTCACAAGCAAAACATGATCAAACCCCAGAACTCATTGAGTCTTAATCACATGATGATGTGAACTAGTTTAATGACACTAGTAAACTCTTTGGATGTTGGTCACATGGCGATGTGACCTATGAGTGTTAATCACATGGCGATGTGAACTAGATTATTGACTCTAGTGCAAGTGGGAGACTGTTGGAAATATGCCCTAGAGGCAATAATAAATTAGTTATTATTATATTTCCTTGTTCACGATAATCGTTTATTATCCATGCTATAATTGTATTGATAGGAAACTCAGATACATGTGTGGGTACATAGACAACACCATGTCCCTAGTAAGCCTCTAGTTAACTAGCTCGTTGATCAATAGATGGTCACGGTTTCCTGACCATCGACATTGGATGTCATTGATAACGGGATCACGTCATTAGGAGAATGATGTGATGGACAAGACCCAATCCTAAGCCTAGCACAGAGATCATGTAGTTCGTATGCTAAAGCTTTTCTAATGTCAAGTATCTTTTCCTTAGACCATGAGATTGTGCAACTCCCGGATACCGTAGGAATGCTTTGGGTGTACCAAACATCACAACGTAACTGGGTGGCTATAAAGGTGCACTACAGGTATCTCCGAAAGTGTCTGTTGGGTTGGCACGAATCGAGACTGGGATTTGTCACTCCGTGTAAACGGAGAGGTATCTCTGGGCCCACTCGGTAGGACATCATCATAATGTGCACAATGTGACCAAGGGGTTGATCACGGGATGATGTGTTACGGAACGAGTAAAGAGACTTGCCGGTAACGAGATTGAACAAGGTATCGGGATACCGACGATCGAATCTCGGGCAAGTACAATACCGCTAGACAAAGGGAATTGTATACGGGATCGATTGAGTCCTTGACATCGTGGTTCATCCGATGAGATCATCGTGGAACATGTGGGAGCCAACATGGGTATCCAGATCCCGCTGTTGGTTATTGACCGGAGAACGTCTCGGTCATGTCTGCATGTCTCCCGAACCCGTAGGGTCTACACACTTAAGGTTCGATGACGCTAGGGTTATAAAGGAAGTTTGTATGTGGTTACCGAATGTTGTTCGGAGTCCCGGATGAGATCCCGGATGTCACGAGGAGTTCCGGAATGGTCCGGAGGTAAAGATTTATATATGGAAAGTTGTTGTTCGGGTTCCGGAAAAAGTTCGGGTTTTTTCGGTATTGTACCGGGAAGCTTCCAGAAGGTTCTGGAGGATTCCGGAGGGGTCCGGAGGTCCGGAAATTGTTCCACCATGTCCAATACAGTAGCATGGGCTGTAGGGGGGCGCCCTAGCCTTAATGGGCCATGGGCACCAGCCCCCCAAGGCCCATGCGCATGGGAAGGGGAAAACCCTAAAGGGGGAGGCCTCCACTTGACTTGGGAGGCACTCCTCCCCCCTTGGCCGCCCCCCTAGATGGGATCTAGGGCTGGCCGCACCCCTTGGGGTGGGAAACCCTAAAGGGGGCGCAGCCCCCTTCCCCCCTATATATACTTGAGGTTTTGGGGCTGCCAACACATGAGTTTTCTCCCTCTATTGGTGCAGCCCTGCCTCTCCTCCTCCTCCTCCTCTCCCGTAGTGCTTGGCGAAGCCCTGCTGGATTGCCACGCTCCTCCTCCACCACCACGCCGTTGTGCTGCTGCTGGATGGAGTCTTCCTCAACCTCTCCCTCTCTCCTTGCTGGATCAAGGCGTGGGAGACGTCACCGGGCTGTACGTGTATTGAACGCAGAGGTGCCATCCGTTCGGCACTAGGATCTCCGGTGATTTGGATCACGACGAGTACGACTCCTTCAACCCCGTTCACATGAACGCTTCCGCTTAACGATCTACAAGGGTATGTACATGCACTCTCCTTCCCTCGTTACTAGTTTCTCCATAAATAGATCTTGGTGACACGTAGGAAAATTTTGAATTTCTGCTACGTTCCCCAACATCCAATGCACCCATTCCTCCGCGGGCTCCTGGAGTTCTACGGCCTCCAGTTGCATAATCTTACCCCCCGCCTCCATACTGCACATCGCAGGCAACGTCACCCTCTACGAGCTGTTCCTGGGCTGCGAAGCTCATTTCGAGCTATGGAAGAGGTTATTTCGCCTCGTCCCCCGCAACCAGGAAGGATCTATATATCAAGTGGGCAGAGACGAAATATGGCGCATCGCCCAAACTGGATACCTGTCCGGTACTCCAAAGAAGGCGTCCGAAGACTGGCCCTCAGAGTGGTTTTATGTTGATGACGTTCCCCTTCCGGACCCAGTCCGGACGGGCCTTCCTGAGTTTACCAATACTCCTTTAAAGAAACGCCAAAGCTGGCGCCCTCGGAGCCTCCAGGAGGAAGAAAACAGGGAAGTCTTCTATCTGATGAGCCGAATACAAACCCTGGCCAAATCAAGATTGACGATAATCGAAGTTATGCCTATATGCATAATAAGGGGAGTGCAGCCACTTCAATATAGGGGGAAACCCATGTGGCACTTCAATGGACAAGACGATGCCTCCCGTTGCGGTCGCAAAGGTCCAGACTCCGCCACATCTTTGGCGAGGATACTATCCGAATTGTACAAGGAAGAAGAAGAGAAGTTCCTCTGCATTAAACCGCGGGATGGATTTTCCCTGTACAACCCCCGAAGCTGGGTAAGTTGTTATTTGTTACTCGACTCTATTCGTTCTTACCTTCTTGACCACAATTATTTACCTTACTGTCTCAAAACATGAACTAAGGAAGGTCGTAAAAGAGTTCAACAGCCCCTCTCCACAGCCAGAGGATCCCGACCAGGCTCTCGACCCCGGACTTGAAGAAGATCCGGACATATCCGTGGAATTCGTCGACGGGACTTTCTATCAGGCAAGCAGTGGCGGCCCTCTAGTGGCCATCATCGCAGATTATCCCGAACTTCTTCCCATGTCGCGTGTAAGTAATTTTGGGGTTCCAACCTTCCGAAAGGATTCCTTCGTTTTGCCGCACCTTATGATCACACGCCGTGTTTTTATAGAAACGGCGGTCGGGACGCCGTGCAGAACCCGCGGGGGCCTCTCAGCAAGAGGCGCCTAGACAAGGTAGGCTTAAATGGAAGGCAGTTAGGAGCGGTACGCAGGCGTAGAGGTATTCATTGAACTTGCCCCATGGTCTATTTGGTCTATTTGTCGAGGCGTGACAGCTTTAATTATGTCCTATCAGGAGCGCCGGACTATGTCCGGGGACCCTACCAGCCACGCCTCCAGCAGCTGGATTCCTGGACCGGATTTAGAGGCGGAGGCTGATGTTGGGACAGTGCCAAACTGTCCTCCTGCGGAGGATACGGATATGCTTTCCGCCACAAATTCAGAAGTGGAGAGCGCCATGAATCACCGGCGCCGACGGGCCGTACTCCGCGGTGGTATTTTTTCCGAAGAGGCGTTCAATGCCTTCAATTCCAGACACACCTATATCCGCGCTGCTCAAGATGGACTTGCCAGAGCAACGGACCAGTATGTGAAGGACATACGGGTAAGAGAATTTCATAAGTATGTGTAGTAGTAGCCCCTAAGACTTGAGACAGTTGGCACAACTAATTTAAGGATTATTAAATGCATAGTTTCTTGTAGAGAAGAATGCCCAGTTGTCTCAAGAGCTGGAGGAGTGTAAGGCCTAGATGAAGGCTAATGTAGCCGAACAAGAGGGATCCAAAAAGATCTCTTATGGTAATAATTTCCTTCTACCAGTTTGTGTGTTCGACATGGTTTATAAATCTGAAGAAATATTCGGCAGACAATCCTGAAGGAAATCCAGAGACTGTGGGAGATAATGAGCTGCATCTGCGAAGTCAGCTGAAGGCGGGCGAACGTGTGCTGATGCAGTCTATTCAGGAGAGGAATAACCTGCAAGATGCTAATCTCCAACTAAGCGTCGAATTGAAAGATGTTCGGGCTCAGCTCGCGGACTCCGTGAAGGAGAACCGGAGGCTTCGACGTGGCATTTATAGTAAGTGCTTGAACGAACTGTGGTATAGTTCGGCGAGGAGGCGTATTGATAGAGTTATGTCTGCAGGTATATTGACAGGACGCCCTGAAGAGGAGATGCCCGGTTCCGCAGGCGATATGCTGCAAGAGTTTTCACAACTGCACAAATGAGCTCGGCAGGTGATGCAGGGTATTTCCCAGGCTTTGTGGCCGTCCGCTTCCCTGCCAGGAGGCATGAGCGAACTTGTAGAGATGCTCAAAGGAGCACGGTGGCGCTTCCGATTATGGAAGATATCAGCTTGCCGACAAGGTGCGAGAGAAGCTTGGGCCATGGTGAAGAGGCGATACGCCAAGGCTGACCCGAACCATATGGCCGAAGTCGGACCGGCTGGGCAAGATGGATAAGAGATACCCGTTAGTTTGGTATATGATCAAGTAGCGTTAGCTGCAAAGTATTCCCAGCAGGATTGTAAGCTAGACATCCTATTGGATGGTATAGAGGAAGAGTACAACCAGTCGATATGATTACGTAATTTGAACGGGCTCATGTACTCCCTAGCCGGATTGAAAATCATTTGTCATGGCGGACCTTTTCGCTTCAGCCCCCGGATCCGACAGTCCAGGGTGTATCCGAATACCCACATAGTTTTAAAAAGGCGAGGTATGCATGGAATCCAGGCGTAGGGGTCATAAGTGCTTGAACAGACAAGTACCCAACTAGTTATGTTATATTACATTGATAGTCAGAAACATCTTCCAGAGAGAATAGTTCCATTAGGGGTTCCTTTCTCTGGGTACGCATGCATCGATGTGCATGTCCAAACTGCGAACAGAAGCGCAAGAAACAAAACATCTGGGTATTTTCGTTGTTATGAACGAGAACATCTTTTGTTCACCGACCGAATATTCCCTTAAGAACGCTAGCTTTCAGCTTCACCCAGTCTGAGGTACACATCCGGCTCAACCGGCAGTAACAATCGCAGAGGTGCTCCCCTTATGCCCTAGCCAGGCAACCCAGCATGGCCAAAACTTAAGTCATATCGATGCATATAATGGTGAAGAAAAGGCACATATGGAAAGAGAAATGCATATGTGGCTGGCAAGAAGCCATTAAAGTGGTTATATTTAGCTTCCGAATAGGAAGCCCCTAGGTATAGTGTGCACGCATAATGCGGCCGGAGTGCTCAGGGCATCCGTACAGTTTTATGGCTGTAAAAAAGGAAAAAGGGGCGAGAAATGAGGAAAGAGAACATAATTGAGGGGGCGGAGTTGAGGAGACGAACACTGGGTTCGGCGCTAGGAGTAGAATCTCCGGAGTCTGGCCGCATTCCATGGGTTCAGCTTGAGTCTGTTATCAGATGCACTGCGCAGACGGTACGCTCCTCCGGTGAGAACTTTATCAACGATGAAGGGACCCTCCCCCTTGGCCTTGAGCTTGTCCTTCTTCTTCTCAGGTACGCGTAGAATGCGTTCGCCAATGTTATTAGTTTTGGCCCGTACTTCTCTCCTTTGATACCCCCGAGCCTGTTGCTGATAGAATGCGGAACGGGCTTTAGCGACATCACGCTCCTCCTCCAAAGCATCTAAGTTGTCCTGCCGGTCTAGCTCGGCTTCCTTCTCTTCATAGATGCGCATGCGAGGTGACTCTTTATATCGCAGGGCAACACTGCTTCTGCACCGTACACCATAAAAAATGGTGTGTATCCGGTGGTGCGATTTGGCGTGGTCCGCAGCCCCCAGAGTACGGAGTCGAGTTCCTCGACCCAATGCGTGTCTGATTCCTCCAAGGATCGCACTAGTCTGGGTTTGATGTTGCTCATAATAAGACCATTTGCATGTTCGACTTGACCATTTGTTTGGGGGTGATAGACAGAGGCGTAGTCGTGCTTAATGCCCATTTTTCCGCACCAGGCTTTTACCTCTTCGGCTGTAAAATTCAAGCCATTGTCAGTGATGATACTATGGGGGACACCGTAGCGGTGTACAACCTCCGATATGAAGTCTATCACTGGTCCGGATTCGGCCATTTTAAATGGTTTGGCTTCTCTCCATTTGGTGAACTTGTCCACCATGACCAATAAGTGTTTTTTCTTATGGCTTCCCCCTTTAAGAGGTCCCACCATATCCAGCCCCCAGACCGCGAAGGGCCAATTTATGGGGATTGTTTGGAGAGTGGTAGGGGGCATATGGCTCTGATTGGCGAATTGTTGACAACCAACGCAATGTTGGACGAGGTCCTGTGCGTCCGCCCGGGCTGTCGGCCAGTAGAATCCTGTCTGAAAGGCCTTGCTCACGAGAGCTCGGGCTGCCGCATGGTGCCCGCCTAGTCCGCAATGGATTTCGGCTAAGAGCTGCTTCCCTTCCTCTTCAGAGATGCATCGTTGGAGCACTCCAGTGGCGCTCTTCTTTTAGAGCTCTCCTTCATGGACTTTGTAGGCTTTAGAGCGTCGCACAATACAACGTGCCTCAATTTGGTCCTCGGGGAGCTCTTGCCTATTAAGGTAGGACAAGATGAGCTCGGTCCACGGGGCGATGATAGCCATTATTTCGTGGGCCGAAGATGTTATTTCGGTGGCAGAGCCTCCGATTATGTCAGAAGGTTCAGAATCTAGGGTTGTGTTCGGAGCCAAACTAATAGTGCCGGACTCCCCTTCCCATGCCACGAACGGCTTGAACAACTTTCTAAGAAGATATTAGGTGGGACGGGGTCGCGTCTAGCGCCGATGCAGGCGAGGATATCGGCCGCTTGGTTATTTTCCCTGACCACATGGTGGAATTTGAGCCCTTCGAACCGAGCTAACATTTTGAGGATGGCATTGCGATAAGCCACCATTTTCGGGTCCTTGGCGTCAAAGTCTCCATTTACGTGAGATATTGCGAGGTTCGAGTCCCCGCGCACTTCGAGGCATTGAATGCCCATGGAGACTGCCATCCGAAGACCATGCAACAGAGCCTCGTATTCGGCTGCATTGTTGGACTCTATGTATAATATTTGGAGGATGTACTGCATCGTGTCTCCGATGGGGGATGTCAGGACGACACCTGCTCCCAATCCGGCCAGCATTTTAGAGCCGTCGAAATGCATGATCCAATTTGAGTATGCGCCGTACTCTTTAGGGAGTTCGGCCTCTGTCCATTCGGCGACGAAGTCCGCCAGCACTTGCGACTTAATGGCCCGCCGTGGTTTGTATGTTATGTCGAACGGCAGGAGCTCAATATCCCATTTAGAAATCTGGCCTGTGGCGTCACGATTATTTATTATGTCATTGAGTGGTACTTCAGAGGCCACCGTGATCGAACACTCTTGAAAGTAATGTCGTAGTTTCCGGGATGCCATGAAGACCGCATACGCTATCTTTTGATAGTGCGGGTATCGAGATTTGCATGGAGTGAGGACAGTGGACACTTAATATACCGGCTTTTGGAGAGGGAGCTTGTGTCCGTCTGCTTATCGTTCGACGACGAGCACTGCGCTCACAACTTGGTTTGTTGCGGCTATGTATAATAGAATGGGTTCGCCAATGTTTGACGCGGTCAGGACTGGGTTGCTAGCCAAAAGTGCCTTTATTTCTTCCAGTCCGACCGTGGCCGCATCTATCCACTCAAAGTGTTTGGTGCATCGAAGAAGGCGATACAAGGGTACTGCCTTTTCACCTAATCGGGAGATGAAGCGGCTTAAGGCAGCCACACATCCAGTTAGTTTCTGGATCTGCTTGAGGACTATTGGGATAGCCAATTGTGACAGAGCTCGGATTTTTGCCGGATTGGCTTCAATTCCTCTATTGGAAACGATGAAGCCGAGCAATTTTCTGGAGGGTACTCCGAAGACACACTTTCCGGGTTGAGCTTGATGTCGTATATTCGGAGATTATCGAACGTAAGCCTCAAGTCATCTATTAAAGTTTCAACGTGTCTTGTTTTGATGACCACGTCATCTACGTAGGCTTCTACTGTCTTGCCGATTTGTTTTTCTAGGCATGTCTGAATCATGCATTGATAGGTTGCGCCGGTGTTTTGAGCCCGAAGGGCATGGTGTTGAAACAGAAGGGGTCGTACGGAGTGATGAAGGCCGTTGCGGCCTGGTCGGACTCCGCCATCTTTATTTGATGGTATCCGGAGTATGCATCGAGGAAACACAATGAGTCATGTCCTGCGGTGGCATCGATTATTTGATCAATGCGGGGGAGGGGGAAGGGATCCTGAGGGCAAGCTTTATTGAAGTCTTTGAAATCGACACACAAGCACCAGGATTTGTCCTTTTTTGGTACCATTACCAAGTTTGCTAGCCAATCCGGATGTTTGATGTCTCTGATGAATCCGGCCTCAAGTAGCTTGGCTAGCTCTTCCCCCATGGCTTGCCACTTAGACTCTGAGAAGCGTCTAAGAGTGTGCCTGACTGGCTTGTATCCTTTTAGTATATTGAGGCTGTGTTCGGCCAGCCTGCGTGGGATGCCCGGCATGTCTGAAGGATGCCAGGCAAAAATATCCCAATTTTCACGCAGAAAGTCTCACAGTGCGATGTCTATTGTGGGGTTCAGCTATGTCCCGATGGAAACTGTCTTCAAAGGGTCCGTTGGGTGGACCTGGAATTTGACTATATCGTCCGCTCGCTTGAAGGAGGTGGATTTAGGTCACTTGTCGAGTATCACGTCATCTCTGTCCACTGTTGATCATAGTGTTGTCAGTTCTTGGGCCGTGAGGGCTTCTGATAATGCCTCCAGGGCGAGGGCGGCAGTTTTATTTTCGGCACGGAGTGCGACATCCGGATAACTAGCCAGAGTGATGATTCCATTGGGCCCGGGCATTTTGAGCTTCATGTACCCGTAATGGGGTATAACCTGAAAACTCGTGAATGCGTCCAGCCCCAAGAGGGCGTGGTATCCGCTGCTGAATGGGGCCACTTGGAATGGAATTTCTGCGGACCTGTAATTTTCCGGCGTGCCGAATACCACATCCAGTGTGATTTTTCCCGCGCATTGTGCCTCTCGACTAGGGATGATTCCCCTGAAGGTCGTGCTGCTTCGTTCAATGCGGCTCTTGTCAATTTCCATCTTGTTAAGGGTTTCCTCATAGATGAGGTTTAGTCCGCTTCCGCCGTCCATGAGCACTTTAGTGAGCCTGAAGCCATCCACGATTGGGCTAAGGACCAAAGCGGCTGGTGCTCGGATTGTTCGGAATTGAGGTTCGTCACTAGCATTGTAAGTTATAGCCATGTCGTTCCATGGGTTTACTGTTGCCACGTGGCAAACATCTGCGAGGCTTCGCTGAGCTCGCTTGCGTCTATTTCGCCTCAAAGACTGTAAATATCGTATGGTTGTCTCCGGCGGGATGTTGCTCTGCTGTATGTTTTGTGAGGAGATCCTCGCCGCTCTCCGCTACCTGCCGGAGTATCCAACATGCTCTAAGGCTATGCGTTCGCATAGTATCCGGTGTGCTGTGAATCTTGCACGGCCCGTTTAGCCATTCTTCCAATACGGTTCCGCGCCTTGCGGAAGGCTTTATTTTTTTGGTACTTGAATCGGGTAACTTACGAGAGTTTACCCGTTTAGTTCGGACAGAGGATTTGGCTAGACCCAGATTGTCCCAGAAACTTGTTTGGGTTTTCCAGGCGCTTCCCATCATGCAGTACTTTTGCACTATGGCCGCTAAGTCAGCAAAGTGTACTATGTCACGACGACTTATACCGTGGATAATCCCTTTGTCCGTGCAATTTTTGCAAAAGAGGGAGATTGCATCTGCCTCGCGACAGTCCTGGACCCTGTTTATCACAATGAGGAATCTGGCCCAGTAGTGATGTACTGTTTCTTGGGGCTCTTGTCTGATATGTGAAAGATTGGATAAATCTGGGTGGGTGGGCGGATTTGAATCTGAATCCTGACCCGATCTGGGACCCAGGGGCAAAGAAGCTTCCGAGCTTAACGGCTCGGGTTCTGGGGCGTTGCCCGATTTCTTCGGCCCGCCCCCTGATCCTGAGTCTGGGACTGGGGTCATGTCCTCCCGCGAGCGGGTGTCCGGCTCGGAGAGCTCGGAAATCTGGACATAGTTCGTCCTCAAAGTGGAGGGAGAATTAGGATGATGCTCTTCCACTACCGCTATCTCATGGGTGGCCGGTGGAGAGTGAAGCTCCCTTTGATCAGGTTTAAGCCCAATCCGGTCATAGTCCATAGCGACGCCCAGGGCGGCGATGCGATCCAAGAGCTCGTTGAGGGAGAAGAGCTCCATTGGGTCTCGGCAAATTCCGAATCAATGTGGAGGCTATTTTTAATGACCTGAGAAGTCATCGTCGGTGCAACAGCCGATCGGGCGGTCATAATGAAGCCGCCCAGCCGGAGAGTTTGGCCTCAAGCCAGGGCTCCCCCGGAGGTGATGTTGTCTTTGACAACGAGACGAGCCATTAAGCCTTATCGCGACGACACAGTGGAACTCTCAATGAAAGCACCAATGTCGGTGTCAAAACCGGCGGATCTCGGGTAGGGGGTCCCGAACTGTGTGTCTAAGGCTAATGTTAACAGGAGGCTGGGGACACGATGTCTACCCAGGTTCGGTCTCTCTCGATGGAGGTAATACCCTACTTCCTGCTTGATTGATCTTGATGATATGAGTATTACAAGAGTTGATCTACAACGAGATCAGAGAGGCTAAACCCTAGAAGCTAGCCTATGCTATGATTGATGTCCTTGTACGGACTAAACCCTCCGGTTCATATAGATACCGAAGGGGGCTAGGGTTACACAGAGTCGGTTTACAGAGGAGGAGATCTACATCCGGATCGCCAAGCTTGCCTTCCACGCCAAGGAGAGTCCCATCCGGACACAGGATGGAGTCTTCTGTCTTGTATCTTCATAGTCCAATAGTCTGGCCAAAGTATATAGTCCGGCTGTTCGGATACCCCCTTATCCAGGACTCCCTCAGCTGCCTCTAGATGAATAGTGAGTGTTGCAGGGGGGTTTGGATGAACAGTGAGCGTTGGGAGTGGATGGACAGGACCCATGGCGTTACCTCTGGATGAACAGGACCCCGATCGATCGAGCCGGTTGGGGCAGTATGAACAAGACCCCGTGGAGGATTGGATGAACAAGACGACCCCGTGGAGGGCTGGATGAACAGTAGAAGGTGGAGGGGTGGATGAACAGTAGCCCGTGGAGGGGTGGTTGAACAGGAGCCCATGGAGACGGGTGGTTGAACAGTAGTCGATGGAGTAGCGCGCGGTGGAGGCTGGATGAACAGGAGCCCGTGGAGGCTGGAGGAAGTCGACGGTAGATGAACAGTAGCCCGTGGAGGCTAGAGGAGGTCGACGATGGAGATGAACAACATACCGTGGAGTGTCGTTTTTTGCTACGCCACACCTCTCCTGATGAACAGGTCCCTCGTTTCGACCGTAGCGCTCCAACACAAGTCCGTTTCGACTGTTTTGCGGTATGCCACACCCCTCCTGATCATAAGGACCCCCGTTTCGACCGTAGGAGGTCCGTTTCTTCCGTTTTGCGGTACGCCAGACCCCTCCCGATGAACAGGATCCCATTTCGAACATGGCCGGTCGAACACAAGGCCGTTTCCTCCATTCTATGGTATGCCAGGCCTCATTTCCATTGCTTGTTCCGTCCAAGCCCTCCCAATGAACACGACGACGCATTCCATTCCGACCCAGCCGGTTGGCTCCCCATGAACACAACGATGATGCTGTTTCTCCGTTCTGACCCAGCCATGTACATGAGCCCTGGCCGTACGTATGCGCGAGTAGGCGTTCGAGACCCCACCCGTATGTACACATACGTGGCCATATTTTCTTTCTTGTACACTGGCCGTTGTACCGTGTACATGCTATGTGCACGCCTCTACTATGACACGTGCGCGCCTCTACATCCACCAGTATGTATGTACACGTTCGCGACCAGAATGACAACTCTACGTACGCTTCGACCAGGTGGGTCCCAACTGTCAAGCACTTCCTTGCGTGCAAAGATGTAGATGGTGGGTCCCAGCAGTCTGGGGGGCGAATCATTTTTTTGCCCGGACACACTTCCTTGCGTGCGAAGGTGTAGCTGGTGGGTCCCAGCAGTCAGGGGGGAAACATTTTTTCGCGAAATACGGTGGCCCGTATGGTGGGTCCCTGCTGTTAGGTGGAGGAATAATTATTTTGCGCGTAATAAGGAGGCACTTCCTTGCGGCCGCCGTGGACCCAGTTGTCAGCCTCTCCACGCACAGTACTCTTCCGATGGAAGTCGGTCGTGGACCACATTGACCACGCCGCGCCGAGAGCACCACGGCGGTGGACGACGGTAAGGCCTAGGAAGGGGACGACGCGGAGCTGGGGAAGACGTAACAGTGGATGCCCACGGGAAGAGAAGTACAAGGGTTCACTGGTTGGACTGCGGTGTGAGGCTACCGTTGCCACAGAATAACAGGGGGCCTGGCCAGCGGTTGGCGTAGTAGGGGGTGGTGAGGCCTCCGCGGCATCACAGTCGGCCACGGGAGGCAGGAGCACGCGACACGGCCGGCGCTGGTTTGGGCGGCTGGAGCAAGAAGACCAGAGGTTGAAGAAGCACTACGACCGTTGGATGAACATCATACGGTAACATGAGCTAGAATCGTTCATATTGACTAAGTTGACAAAGCCCTCCATCCCCGTCAACTTGGTAGGCCCACAAGTCAGCCTCCCACAATGCTGGGTTCGAGCTGGCAGGGGGAGTATTCATTTTTTGTGCGTAATTGTCGGCGTTCAGGGAACGGGGGTCCCCAGACTTGCCTGCCTGCGGCCTGCGGCGTGGCTCAAGTGGCAGCCCAGCATGGCCCATCTTCATCAGCACGAGCTCAAGACCCTTGCAAGGGGCCAAACCTCGCGGGGTGGACGACAGGGAGCTTCCTCAGGCATGGCCTCGTCAGGCTGGCTCGCGAGGAGGCGGAGAGATCAAGGCGGGGTACCTCACGAGGTGCCCATGACGCAAGCCATGATGACCAAGGGCGCCAGGTGGGCGCCGGCCCATGCAGTGTCCTTCTTTCCCCTTTGGTGCAAAGGGAACAAGCGCGGGTGAGAGCATCAAGCAAAGGCATCCGTTTTGGTGCAACAAGACCAAGACCGTAGCAACGGCAGGAAGGAAGTCATCGTGGAGCCCAGGAGGGCGTCATCGTCAGGGTCTTTGGCAGGCGAGGACCAACTTTGGTCAGGATAAGTGTACTAGATGTTCCCCTTCAAAATGGCCAATTGTTGGCGCCCTTCCCGCTCAATATTTGGGAAGAGGCCCAGGGCCTCCGCCTATAAATAGGACTAGCCACCCCCAGGGTAGAGGCATCTGGAGATCGACCAATCGAACCTTAGCCAGAACCACCAATACAAGAACCCCTCCCCTCGCAAGGCTGTTCTTCCTTGTATTGTTCATCATCAGCCCAAGAGGCAATCCACCACACCACACACTGGAGTAGGGTATTACACCACAATGGTGGCCCGAACCAGTATAAACTCTGTGTCTCTTGCGTTGTTCCTTTTGTAGCTTAGATCCTAGCGAGGCGGCGAGGTGCAGGTAGGTAGAGGGCGAGATCTCTGCGTGCACCCCAGTGTTCGAATCTAGAGGGTCTGCTGGAACCCGAAATCTGACATTTGGCGCGCCAGGTAGGGGTGCGCCGGAATTTACCTTCCGCCAAGCTGTTATTCACCAACCATCGCATCCATGTCAGACGCTCGTTGGGCCCACGCCAAGCACCAAGCCGCTCTCGCTTCCCACGTCGCCCAGACGCCCCCCGTCGGCGGCCACCCCCGCCATTCCACGTCGCCTGCCATCAACGCGGCCACCAGCCCGGCGGGGAACGATAAGCAAGCATCGTCCCAGCATCCGTTCATGAGGCAAGATGGCCGCACTGCTACTCCCTCGCTCGCCCCAGCTGGTTCTTCGTCCCGCGCACCCCGCGCGGCCATGGAGGCTCGAGCTGCACTCATCGCAGTAAACGAGCTCGTGCGCTACTGCCCAGTCGAAGATGTCTACGAAGGATGGCTCGACCGCGTCGCTGAGCTCATCCGCGCCGCAGGGGGCTCCCCCGCGCCATCCTTCTCGCTGCACCGCGCCGTGCCCGGCGCGGACGATGAAGCTCTGCGGGCGCCTCAGCCGCCTCCCCCTCAAGAAGGCACCCTGGCCCCAAGGCGCGTGGCCCCTGGGCAGAACCCACTCCGTCCGGCGCCAGCGCAGCAAGAGCGGAGCTGCCAAGAGGTCCCTCGCCCCCAAGAAGCTGCCCGAGTGCTCCCTGCTCCGGCCAGTCGCGACCATGCTCCTGTTCCAGCATGCCAAGACCCCGCACTGCTCCTAGCTGCAGCACGTGGGGACCAGCAAGACCGAGCTTTTCGTCACCAAAGGCCTCCCGTGGCCACAGCGGGCTGCCTCGCCTTCACCACCGAGCTGCGCAGCGTCGCATGGCCCGGCAAGTTCAAGCCAGACCTGCCTCCTCGCTACGACGGAACGGCCGACCCCGTGGAGTTTCTCGAGCTCTACGAGCTGGGCATCGAAGCAGCCAACAAGGATGAGAAGGTCATGGCGAACTGGTTTCCCATGGCACTCAAGGACGGGGCCTGCACCTGGCTCCTGAACCTGGCTCCTCGCACGATCTCCTCCTAGGACGAGATGCGCACCCGTTTCATCGCCAACTTCCAAGGTACTCGCGACCGGCCGCCTGCCGTGAGCGACATGCGCTGCATCAAGCAGCAACCAGGGGAGACCCTGCAGAAGTACATCCAGCGCTTCAACAACGCACGCCTCAAGATTCCCAAGGTGACCGAGGAGGCCATCATCTCAACCTTCTCCGACGGTGTGTGTGACGTCAAGATGAAGGAGGAGCTGGCGATGCATGAAGATCTGTGCACTTCCTTGGAGCTGTTCAACTTGGCGACCAAGTGCGCCAGGGTTGAGGAAGGGCGCCTTTCCCTCCTCGAGCTGCCAGTCGTAGACCCAGAAGAGAAGAAATCCAAGGACAAGGACATGAAGCGCAAGGGGGCTGCCGTGCTTGTGGAAGAACCAGACACCAAGCAGGGCAGAGATCAGCCTGAGTCTTTCAAAGGCAGCCGGTACTGTGTGTACCACGACCTCCACACCCACAACACCAACGAATGTCAAGATCTCTGAGCCGTGCAAGAAGGGAGGATCGGCCGACGCCCTGACCGCAATGATCGAGGCTACGACCGAGGAGGAGGAAGGAACACAGGACGTTGGGAAGACCGCGGCCCTCGCCAAGGGTGGCGCGACCGACCTCGCGAGGATCGCTGGCAGGACCAGCCTCGCGAGGGAGACTGGAGGGATCAGCCTTGCGAGGATCGTCCGCAAGGAAACGCAGGCCTCCCTCCTGTGCCGCCACAGCCAAGGAGAAACAAGGACCATCATCAGGACGAGAGGGCTGGGGGCTTCCAGGAGCCGCGCGCGATCGCCTGCATCCTGGGCGGAGCTCAAGCCCCAGCCTCTCAACGCATCTACAAGCAGTTCGCCCGCGAAGTGAATGCAGTCCTCCCCGAGCTCGAAGCCATGCGCCCCCTCAGGTGGTCAGCGTGCGCCATCACGTTCAGATCAGCGGATCAGCTCAAGTGCGCAGCCACAGCCGGAGTCCTCCCGATGCTTTGCTCCCCAGTCATCAGCAACGTGCAAGTCACCAGGGCCCTCATCGACGGCGGGGCAGGGCTCAACATCCTGTCCGTAGAGACATTCAACAATCTCCAAGTGCCTTACAATCAGCTGCAGCCAACCAAGCCTTTCTCCGGAGTCACCGATGGCTCCACGGTTCCGATTGGGCTGGTCCACCTCCCTGTCACCTTCGGGGCGCGCAACAACTACCGCACCGAGCTCATCGACTTCGACATCGCCCACATTCGCCTGCCATACAACGCCATCCTCGAGTACCCAGCTCTCGCCAAGTTCATGGCCGTGAATCATCACGGCTACAACGTCCTCAAGATGCCAGGAAGCGGGGGAGTCATCACGGTGCCTTGTGAAGAAAGAGACGCAGTGTTCTCCCTAGAGCGAGCTTTTCAGGCCGCATCACTCGAAGACCCAGATCGCGGGAGCGGGAAGCTCCCTGAGACTGCTCCCAAGAAGAAGAAGACATCGCCAGGCCCGACCCCTCAGGAGGCAGGTCCCTCAGGGCCTGCGCCTGCCCAGGGGGCACCTCCTTCTGTCACATAGGAAGGCGCGCCCGGCACCCTCCTCAAGCAAGGCTCAGGGGCTCCCTCTTGGAGGGCAACCGACCTTGCTAAGGTCACGAGGGAGGCGCTTGGGCACCACTTGGATGCGTGTTTCAAAGCACGTTTCCCTCAGGAAGGAGCAAGGCAGGGAGGGCCAAACCCTCAGGAGTTCGTCAGTCAGATCACGCAGGAGTTGCAGGAGTCAAGAGGTATGAGTGGCAGCCGCCGCTTACCCGCCGCAGCTCCCCATCCAGGCGAGGATGGTGGGCTGCACGTCTGCAACGACATCCCAGGGCTCAACCGAGCGGCCTCTCAGGAGCGCTTCTGGCCCTCACACGTGGGGTGCTGCGAAGGCCCACCCCACAGCTACGTTCGCATGCCCTACGGCTTGCCGAACGCGACCGATGCATACTAGCGCCTCATGGGAAGCATCCTGGAGGCTCAGGAGGCCAAGCGTTCCGCAGCCCTGACGGAGATGGAAATGGCCCACGAGGAGCCACTAGCGCCTCCGGAGCCTCCCGAGGCTCCTGGGCCTAGGGGCTCATGAAGATCGACTTCTGTAGCCCACGACGTCTGCTACTTCAACACCCCTTCGTCTTCAATGCTATCAGGTGACATCCTTCAAGTGTCATTTCCAGTTGGGAGCGCCCCCAGGGCTGCATTATTCCCAGGCCGCGTGGGTCCGTCCCTGCGGCATGTATCCCCTTTTTACTTTATGTTCCTAGCTTGCTTTGTTGGGGGCGCCCCTCGGGCTGCATCATCCCCAAGTCACTCGGGCCAGACCCAGCGATGTCTGCATTCCCTGCATCTATCTAAATGAACTCGCTTCTTCGTGATTAATGTGCTTGACCTAGTTGCCCGCTCAACTGACACCAACCGATGGAGCTGCTCCCCAACGGCACGACGCTTGCGCATGGGTCCATCCCTACAACACTGAAAAACCTGAATGGCTGAGCTCTGGCCGCGGCAGCCCCGCACAGCGCCACCTCTTCAGGCCTTCAGTGCCTCGTCACCTCTCCAAAGCAACCAACAGCTGACCGCTGCTTGTCATAGAGGACTCTTGTTCTTCTTGTGGTGGGCCTGCAGTATCCCTTCAAGGAGCAGCGCCAGGCGAGGCCCTCATGGCGTCTTCTTCACTCTCGTACATGCGAACTGCTTGCATGTTAGGGGGGGGGTACCTGAGCATCGCGACTCATGGGCTCCTACTGGCTCTCCAGCCCTCACCCTCTGGCCTTGTCCATGGCATCGCGACCTGGCATACCAGCGACAGCTGAGACCCGCTCGAGGGCCGGGACCCGAGGACGTAGAGCAAAAAGGGGAGCAAAGGCGAGAGGGAAGAGGCACGCGGGGACCTTGCCAGGCAACCCCTTGCCGGCTGATGCGCGGACCTAACGCCGCACCAGGAAGCGGTTCCTGACTCTCGAGATAAGTCATCCTACGGAACCACTAGCTATCGCAGCACCGTCCCCGCATCCAATGCAATCCCGTGTTAGCAACGTCACGCTCCTTTCTCACCGAACGATGGCTGCTTGAGCGCTAAAGGGGACCTCTTGAGCATCGCGACTTAGGGGATCTTACTGGACCCCGGCCCCCTCACCTCCTAGCCTTGACGACGGCATCGCGACCTGGCATACCAGCGACGGCTGAAGCTTGCTTTGGGACCAGGACCTGTCGGCGCAGACCATCGAGCCCTCGCGAGGTTCGAAAGGAGAATCTAAGCTAAGGCGGGACGAGCATCTCACACTGCTTCATGATAAGGATCATATTAACAAAAGGAACTACAGACACCTTACAAGCCCCCACGGGGCGCCCTTTCCGAATCCTCGTAGGGAACAGAGGGAACATGTCCTAGAGAACGCTAACTACACGTGCCACAGCAAGAGACGCCATCATCAACAGTGGGCTGTTAGGCACATGCGCCAACCTCATCCAGATCAGAGGCAGCGGCAGCCTAACGAGCCCATCCTGCTCCGAGAGCGGCGCAGGCTCGGGGGCTCGTAGCTATCGTCGCTCGTCTCCGGAGTCGCGAAGAGCTCGGCGGAGTCGCTGGATCCTCCGGCGCCCCCATCGCCTGAGGAGCCGCTGAGGGAGCGGACAGCAAGCCTGGTCCTCGCCGCGGTAGGGCCCCGACCACCTCTCTCAGAGCAGCACTCCAGCCGACGCCCACCTTCGTCGAAGACCTAGAAGAGCATCAAGGAGGCGCCATCGTAATCCAGGTGGATCACGAGGGGCCCCTCCGATCTGCAGACCCGGGAAATCTCGCCCCAACCCCGGGTCATGAAGACCTTGCTTGGAGCGATGACCTCGACATCCGCTTCGGTCGCAGGAGTCTGGCATTCGGCATGCTGCAGCCAGAGCCTGAAAGGCCCCCATGGCGGAATCTCGAAGGCGAAGGAAGGAGGAAGACGAATCCAAGATCGAGGAGGCATGGCGGCGTGGTGCACAAACTCTCGGGAGGAGCCCTCGGCGTGAACTCCAGGAGGGACAACACGCACCACCGTGACCCGCCGACGCCGACGGCGGCATCGTCCATGGCGCTCGACATCAACTCCTGCAGGGCCCTCAAGGTGGGCATACAAGGGCAGCGGGAACCCTGGCGGTGGTCGCTCGCACCAAGGCCTCGACACCTCCTACCGGGCGCCCTCACCTCGACAGCATAGGGCTAGTGGTTTCTTCGGCGGAAGCGGGTGGGGACCCTCTCGGGGAGCCTTTCCTTTCTCTTCCACAGAGAACTGGCGGATCAGAGCCATAGCGGCAAGGTGGAGCAGGGATGGAGAAGAAGGAGAACAAGAAGAGATGGACTAGAAGGGCGCACGCCGTTTCGTACTTATAGCTGGAGGAGGCCAACCGCCGGCCTCCACGACCGCAGGTAATCATGACCCGCTTTGCATGCAGGTACTTGTCAATTCATGCAGTCGCCGAGGCGTCGTGGGGGAGCAGGGCCACCCACGACCAACCAACCACCACGCGGTGCCCGAGGCCGTAGGCTATTAGCGCCCGCGACGCTTTGCACTTGCCCCTTCGCTTCTCTGCTCAGCCAAGTCCGGGCGCGCCTTGGGCCCGGGGGCTACTGTCGGTGTTCTGGGAACGGGGGTCCCCAGACTTGCCTCCTGCGGCCTGCGGCGTGGCTCAAGGGGCGGCCCAGCATGGCCCATCTTCATCAGCACGAGCTCAAGACCCTCGCGAGGGGCCAAGCCTCGCGGGGTGGACGACAGGGAGCTTCCTCAGGCACGGCCTTGTCAGGTTGGCTCGCGAGGAGGCGGACAGATCAAGGCGGGGTACCTCACGAGGTGCCCATGATGCAAGCCATGACGACCAAGGGCGCCAGCCGGGCGCCAGCCCGCGCAGTGTCCTTCTTTCCCCTTTGGTGCAAAGGGAGCAAGCGCGGGCGAGAGCATCAAGCAAAGGCATCCGTTTCGGTGCAACAAGACCAAGACCGTCGCAACGGTAGGAAGGAAGTCATCATGGAGCCCAGAGGGCGTCATCGTCAGGGTCTTTGGCAGGCGAGGACCAAATTTAGTCACGATAAGTGTAGTAGATGTTCCCCTTCAAAATGGCCAATTGTTGGCGCCCTTCCCGCTCAATATTTGGGAAGAGGCCCAGGGCCTCCGCCTATAAATAGGACTAGTCACCCCCAGGGTAGAGGCATCTGGAGATCGACCAATCGAACCTTAGCCAGAACCACCAACGCAATAACCCCTCCCCTCGCGAGGCTGTTCTTCCTTGTATTGTTCATCATCAACCCAAGAGGCAATCCACCACACCACACACTGGAGTAGGGTATTACACCACAATGGTGGCCCGAACCAGTATAAACTCTGTGTCTCTTGTGTTGTTCCTTTCATAGCTTAGATCCTAGCGAGGCGGCGAGGTGCAGGTAGGTAGAGGGTGAGATCTCCACGTGCACCCCAGTGTTCGAATCTAGAGGGTCTGTAGGAACCCGAAATCCGACAGTAATAAGGAGGCGCTTCCTTGCGTGCGAAGATAGCTGGTGGGTTCGACCTGTCAGCGAGGGACACGTTTTTCGCGAAATACAGAGGCCCTTCCGGTGGTTCCCAGATGTCAGGTGGAGGAATCATTATTTTGCGCATAATAAGGAGGCATTTCCTTGTGTGTGGACGTGGACCCAGCTGTTAGCCTCTCCACGCCCAGTCTACTTCCGATGGGGTCGTTCTATGACCATGTTGACCACGCCGCGTCAAGCGCATCCAAGGTGGTGGACGACGGCGAGGCCCCGGACAGCAACGAATCGGAGATGGGAATACACGGGAGTAGAGTCGCAGACGGAGAGGTGTACGAGGGTTAACTGGTTCTAGTGCGGTGTGGTTCGGCAGTCAGTCGAGAAGAATAGGAGGTGTGGAGGGTTGGAGGGATGGCCTGGCCAACGGTGGAGTAGCGCTTCATAGCGAAGCGTGCTAAACAGAGCTGCTAGCAGCAGGAGGCGGGAGGTGGTCCCGGCGGCGCTGGAGGAAGAAGACGAGAGATTGAAGATGGATGCCGGTCGTTGGATGTAAATCCAACGACTAACATGTCAGAATCATTTGTTGACTAAATTGACAACGACTTGCGTTGGCTTCGACCTATTGGCCCACATTTCAGCCTCCAAAAATGTGGCACGTATTCAACCCATTTTTTCAGTCAATTTGATCTTTTTTTGAATTACAGCTATTAGCTGGGCTGGGCGAACAAATAATGTAGCGTCCATGCGGCCCATTTACTTTATTTCCTAAAAAATTATAGGCCATTTGCACTTTCTTGAAATACATGATTTTGCTGGGCAAATTCTAATTATAATGTTGGGTTGGGCCAGCAATGTTATGAAAAAATAAAAAGGGGCTGAGAATTTTGTTATAAATATATTTAAATAATAAGTGATGTTATTACACTTGTCCTTAAATCTTACCAATCTTTTGTACACAATCACTAGGATTTTCGTGCCAAAACAATCCAGGATTTTATTGTTAAGAAATTATTTTTATAAGTTAATAAGATGTTGGATATTGTTTTCTTACATATGTAAGTATCTGTTAAATATATGATGACAATAAAAATAATATATAATAACATATAAAATAGTTTAAATATATATAATATAGTTAGAAGGGAAACATAAGTTGGACCTGGCGTTCCTATTCTTATATAGAAAAATAGAACAAACCTCTGCGTTTTCTTCAAAAAAATACATAAATTGGGCTGCCGATATTCAGGAAATAAAACCTTGGATGGGAGGTCCATAGGCCGGTCGATACATGACGGCCCTCAAGAAAATACAAATAGGCCTATGGACCTCCCATCCGAGGTCGTGGGCTGCGCATGTTAAAAATGAAAGCCTAGACGGGGCAGCACAAAACCCAGCTGATACTTGCTGCCCCAGTGATAATAAATGATAACTCCCAGCTCCCCGGCTTCGTTGTGAATTTATCTCCTATAGTAACTACGTTGAAGCACCTAAAAAAATGTAACTATGTTGACAAACCCGTCGGCCCCAATGCTAGTATAGCATTAGGAGGAAGTATTTTTTCGATAAGGCACCTGCTTGCGTACGGCCATAGACCTGGTGGGTACCGACTGTCCGCCTCTCCACGTACAGTCCTCTCTAGATTCCTCTCGTTTGTTCAGCAAGTTCACAATGGTAGACAGTAGCGTCGCGGCGAGCGCACAAAGGTGCAGGAGGGGATCCGACCACCTGAGGAAGTGCCTTATTATTAACGAAACTACTGAACTAGCCTAGTGGCCTAGTGACACTATGCAACAGATGTTCCGCCCTGGTTCGATTCCACCTCACACATGTGGAGGGAAAATATCTCCAAATTTTTTGCCTCTGCCTTTTTTGACATGTGGGTCCCCATTGTCATCTACGCACACCACGTCCAACACTTGCCAAAACTTCGTCCCTCGTTTTCTGTGTGTTTCGCACACTCGACATTGTGTGGGCATTTTGACTGTGCATCATATGAAGATGTTCTATGCATGAATGTTGATCAACATGATGTTAACTAGCTGGTAGTTCCATATTCGACCATGAATAAAACTTCCAACATGATGTTAACCCTGTTTGAAAAGGCTGTGTTAATATAAATGCTCTGCCTCTGAAAGTTGCAGTTTCTTATCTGAAACTGAACTTGCAGTTTCTTATCTGAAACTGAAACTTGCAGTTTCTTCTCTGAGAATCACATTGTCTGCACTTTTATACTCCTATCAAACTACATTTTTAAGTGCTAAAAATAGATCTCTAGAATTCATAAAATACTTCATATGCTCAATACTGCAAATCTGAAATTCAAAAGACATTCATATCTAAAAGTACTCTCAAAATACACAACCCAAAACACAATTCACAACCTGCAAATACTGACAACCCTAAGCTCCTCCTGACAATTCACAACCTGCCTGACTATTGGGCTGGGGGGGGGGGTAGTCCCCTCCTATTCCTCGGCGGCAAACAGCCCCCCCGTGAGACGATGTGAACGGCGAGGGAGAGGATGGCGGGGAAGCGTCGTCAGGCCAACTCCTTTTCTCCTCTTGTAGTTGGGTTCGGTCGAGGAAGACTCCACCGGCTCGCTCTGGCAGGACACCCTCACAAACGGCACCCTTTAGATGCTCAATCCTTCAATCTCTGGTGGATGCTCCATCTGGGATTGATACTCCCACCACCGCTCCCTCACGATCGAATTCAGTGAATCTGTTTGCTCCATGGCCCAGAGGAGCAGATCTATGTACTCCTGCGCGACTCCCTCCAGGTGTATCGCCGCCTTTTCGCTCTGTTGCAGATATTTGGCCATGGATGTCGCCGTCGCCGCTAGTTGGTCCATGTTGTCAAACCAAGACTGTGTCTCCAACATCCTAGCTAGCTTCACAGGGTCGCCATCTGCGATCCTCACGTATCGGTTGTACTCCTCCATCGATCTACTTCTCCACAACACCTTCACTCGCCGGCAGTGGTTTTTGAATGGAATAGGAGGGGAGCAGCGCTGGTTTTGGATTAGAATGGGAGAGGAGCGACGCTGGTTTTGGACTGGAACAGGAGAGGAGGGGAGGTGGTTTTGAAATGGAAGAGGAGAGGAGCGGCGCTGGATTTAGATTGGAACAGGAGAAGAGCGGAAGAGCGGCGCCGGTCTTGGAAGTATTTTTTTGTTGTTTTGCATATCTTGGGTCAAAGTTTGACCACGTAATGTATTTGACAAGCAAAATGTGAATGCATGTCACCAAAAATTGTATCGTTTGGTTCGTATCTGAATGTACTTTCAAATTATATTATTTTTGCAACATATAACATATATTTTATGTGCGAAAATCATGGTCAATTATGACCCAAAATGAAAGGGAGGCTAGTTAATGTGGGGTCGCTTTCTTAATTGAAGGGTAAATTGATTTTGATTTTGATCCAGTCACAGCGTGCTAGCCCTCTCGTCCAATCCTAAATCGCTGTCGCACGCTCCTCTCCCTCTTCGCCATTGCAAAACCACCTCCTCTCCTCTCCATCATCTCCATTCCAAAACCACTATCTCACCTCTCCCTCTCCTGATCTTCTCCATTGCAAAACCACCTCCTCCTCTCCATCGTCTCCATTCCAAAACAACCGTCTCGCATCTCCCTCTTCTCTATTGCACGACCACCGTCTCTCCTCCCATCTTCCAAAGCTAGCACCGGACCACTAAGAAGGACATCTATGGAGAGGATGCAGCAGCGAATTAGGCAGATCACCGGCGGCGACCAGGCAAAGTTAGCTAGGTTGAAGGAGATCCTTACTTGGTTTAACAATGAGTGGGAGATTTCGAGGACGGTGCGGGCCATGTGGCAACGTATGAGAAAGAGCGAGATGACGGTGATGAGGGCGGCGATGTATATGTACTCCTTGGCGACAGTCACGCCGCAGTCCTCCGAGTTCATCGAGTATCTCCTCTGGCGATGGAGCAGACAGATCCACCCGAGACGACAGTCAGACGGAGGTGGTGGGCGTACATGTCGAAGGTCGAGCACCCAGAGGATAACGAATCGATCGAGTATGGTGTGCCGTCCGTGAGGGTGTAGAGCTAGCCGGATCCATAGGAGTATTCGTTCTCCCACCGCAAGAGGAGGACGGATGGCGCGACATCGCTTCCCCGCCGTTCTCCACGGTTCCCTCGACGCTCGCCTCATTTCAACGGCGGTGGTAGGGTTTAAGGTAAGCTTCCCACTAACCTAATCTTCCACCTGCTCATGCTTACAATCAGTGTGACAGCTAATGAAAAAGGTAAGCTTCCCACTAACCTAATCTTCCACCTGCTCATGCTTACAATCAGTGTGACAGCTAATGAAAATCATGCTTACAATCAGTCTTCGAGTACTACGCCAATCACCCTAAAATAGCTCTGGACCTTTTGGTCAAAGTTATGACACATGTACAAATAAAGAAAAATAGATTGGTGCTTCTTTCAGAAAAGAGTACTCCCTAGAAAACTGCCAATATAAGCTACTAGTATTTGGTTAGAGGATTTGCTGCCGAGAAAGATCCATCCACAGAGAGTGACACACATCCCACTGGTGGTAGTGGATGCCAATGCGTGCATGCAGCATGGTTGGTGTCGGTAATTTTTACTTGGCACACCTCACACTCTACATATATGTCGGTTCCATACGTACATTTGTGCAGTTCCACCAAAATGTAGCTGAATAACCCTGTTTGCACAGATAATGAAAAAGCGTGATTACATTATAGTGGCACTAGTTGATGAAACACACAAAATAAATAGAAGAAAATATTGTGATAGTATCATAGTATGCCATGCTGCGAGGGCGAGATTGGCCCTGCGACTCCTCATACGGTACGTGTTGAGGATATAACCACTGAGTGTAAACCGCCTAGGAGGGGCCGGTTCACCCTCAACTATACTGAAGCCCATGAAGACAAAGAAGATGGCGCTTTACTAATAAATCTTAGAGGCCCAGAGCCCAAAGGCGGATTAGGGCCCATAATTGTAAATTGCCATAGTTTTATAACTTATATTGTAAGTTAGGGAAAGGAAGAGACCGAGCCGGACACTTGTATGAGCCAGCCTCGGCACTCTGTAAACCGGTCAGGCGTCAACCTGTGTATATAAAGGGACGACCCGGTGGTGGTTTAGGGACAAAAAACAACAACTCGAGACTCAGGCAAAGCATATTCGCTCCCTGGTCATCAAAACCCAAGCAATCCCATCACAACTAGACGTAGGCTTTTACCTTCATCGTAAGGGGCCGAACTAGTATAAAACTCTCGTGTCCCTTGTCCGGTTTAACCCCTTCAAGTTAATCACGTTGCGATGGCTCCACGACTAAGTCCTTCTGTTAGGACATCTGACGTGATATTTCCACGACAGTTGGCGCCCACCGTGGGGCTATCGCACGATGGTTTCGAGTTCTTGAAGGGCAGCTTTGAAGGACTCAAGGGGTACGCGGTTGGCCGGATGACCAAGAGTCGTCGCGGCAAGCTCTACATCGACAATGCAGGATGGGGCCCCAAGGCCGGCTCAATCGAGTACGGGTACCGGGTCCCCTTTGGCGGAATTCACATTTTCATTGGCAAGATTGTCGAACCGGGCCCTGAGCCGGACATCTCCACCGACCTCGTCAAGATGGCTTAGCGTGCGAGTCCTGCCCGGGTTCAGCCTGCCATGAGGCATGCATTCGTATGATTCATCCATGGTGCGGGATCTGAACCGGTGTCCGATGGTGAGACGGCCATCTACTCAAATGGCGAGTCATCCACTGGTGAAATCGAGTCGCTGTACCAATTGCAAGACGGCTTGATTGGGGGCTATTCCGATGGCAACATTATTGCGGACCCCTTTGAACCGCCAAACCGGGTTGCGGTCTTCATGGCCGGAACATAGCCCACCTTGCAGTCTTCATCCACAGCAGCAATGACGTCCGGGTCAGCAGCCGTGGCAGGAGTCCCTGCGCGCTGACCGGCTCAAGTTCTTTCTGGTTTGTTGGATGCCTAGGCGACCTTGTTAACCACGGTAGTCACCCCAGAGATGCAGGATTGGCATAATGCGGAGGTTACCAAGCTAAAGGACCAGATAACACAAACCAAGGAGAACCTGGCAGCTGAGGAAGTTAGGATGGCTGAGGAATGGGCCGCTTTAGATGCCTAATCACAGCAGATCTAGGCACAGAATTACCGGCTTATGTTGGATCAGAACGCGTCAAACGAAGTGTTGCGAAGGAAGTACCGGTCTTGTCTGCCGCCGGTCTATGAAGGACTGAATCTCTTCAATACGCCGGGGGCCGGGCCAAGTAATCCGGCAGCGGTAAACTGGACCGCGGCACCTGGGGCAACTCCGGATGAACCACGGATAACGGACCCACCTCGACGAACGGATAACCAGCCGCAATACGTATCAACACCGTTGGGTCATTTTTCTAGCTCTTTGGATAACATGATTGCTGCGGCATCTCGCCTGGCAGCTATTCCTATGGAGGGTGATTCACTGGCGGCGGTTGAGACGTGACGGGCCAGGGATCTTCTTCAAACCATTGTTGTACAACAGCATGCTTATTCCTATAGCCGAGACAGAATCCATTCAACCCCCCGTATGAGCAAAAGTTATAGTAGGCACATGGATGAACCGGAGGTGTCAAGCAGTGTGCGGCACCGTAATGCCCCTCAAAGGCCTAATCCGGCGTGCGGTGGGGCAAATGCTCAAGACATGGTGGATAATGGCAGAGCAGGAAGGGAGGCTGCATTAACGGCACAATATGTGAGTCATCATCAACCCACCCCGGTTCAGCCAGCGGCGTCAATAGAGCGAGGTACCAGGTTTGCCTTCAGCTCCTGGGGAGTGTCGTGTCTCATCCCGGCTCTCTATAATGTGCGACTGCCCAAGCATTTCAAGGGTCCGCATAAAGTGCCTAATTATACCGCCGATCAACCTCCCGAGGCGTGGGTTGAAAGTTATGAAATGGCAGTGGAGATGCAGGATGTGCATGAAGCGGCATGTGCAAAATACTTCACCATGATGTTGGAAGGGACAACCCGCACTTGGTTAAAGAGCCTGCCCGCCAACTACATCGGATCATGGGACCAATTGCAGGCCCGGTTTATAGCAAACTTCAAGGATACATGCAAACAACCTATGTCCATTGTGGATCTAGATGCGTGTGTTCAAGGAGAGAACGAGTCAACAACTCATTGGGTGCGCCGGGTTTCAGAAGTCTTGCATTCGTCGGACCGCAACAATGCTGACACGGCGATCGTAACGTTGGAGCGTAATTGCCAGTTTAAGTCACTGAAGATGAAGTTGGGACGGCCCAAGTGCCACTTCAATGACATGGGAACGCTTATGGCAGCCTTGTTTAAGTATGACGATTCTAACAATACCAAGGATCTCGATTCTGACAATGAGAAACTGGAGAAGGGAAAGAAGAACGGCGGTGCGAAGGGACAGCAACACAACCAAGGGAGCCATGGGAATAATGGTAAGCGCAAAGCGGATAATTCGGATTTTGTGGCTAACACCAATGTGTAGGGTAATATGCAGCGTCGTAAGGGTAAACTGCCCTAGTGTGGTGGAGGTATGAATCTGGAGCGTCTGTTAAACCAGCCCTGCCCAAAGCACGGGACAAAGGAGGTTCCAGCAACACATCTCTGGAAGGATTGTTTCATTATGAAGGAGCTCAAAAACTCTGATCTCTTCCAGTGTGATCAGGGTCCGTCGGGCGATTCAGGTCCAGGTTTTCATTGTGGCGGCGGTTCAAACTCTCGATTTCAGAATAATTAGGGCAACCAGAACAACCAAGGTGCTAACAACCAACAGAACAATCAGGGGAATCAGCGGCAATCAGGTTTTCAGAGTCACCCAAAGCAGTTGAATGGCGGGCAGTATCATGTTTTCACCACTAGCTTGTGTAAGCGCGATCAGAAGCTTCACAAGAGGGCAGTTAATGATGTTGAACCGACAGTACCCCGTTACTTACGTTGGTCCGAGCAGCCCATTGTGTGGAGCAGAGAGGATCATCCGCCCCGGGTTGACAATCCGGGTCATCTGGCTTTATTGGTGGCACCTCAGGTGGGAGGTTATAAATTCACCAAGGTGCTCATGGATGGAGGGAGCAATATCAACATCCTGTATTATGAAACCTTCTGCCGCATGAGGTTGACGGATAAGAATCTTAAACCGTTGAACACTGTTTTTCACGGTGTAGTACTGTCGGCGTTCTGGGAACGGGGGTCCCCAGACTTTCCTGCCTGCGGCCTGCGGCGTGGCTCAAAGGGGGCCCCAGCATGGCCCATCTTCATCAACACAAGCTCAAGACCCTCGCGAGGGGCCAAGCCTCACGGGGCAGACGACAAGGAGCTTCCTCAGGCACGGCCTCGTCAGGTTAGCTCACGAGGAGGCGGAGAGTTCAAGGCGGGGTACCTCACGAGGTGCCCATGACGCAAGCCATGACAACCAAGGGCGCCGGACGGGCGCCAGCCCGCGCAGTGTCCTTCTTTCCTCTTTGGTGCAAGGGGAGCAAGCGCAGACAAGAGCATCAAGCAAAGGCATCCATTTAGGTGCAACAAGACCAAGACCAGTCCAATGGCAGGATGGAGGTCACCGTGGATCCCAAGTCGGCATCACCACCAGAGCCTTTGACAGGCGAGGACCAACTTTAGTCAGGATAAGTGTACTAGATGTTCCCCTTCAAAATGGCCAATTGTTGGCGCCCTTCCCGCTCAATATTTGGGAAGAGGCCCAGGGCCTTCGCCTATAAATAGGACTAGACACCCACAGGGTAGGAGGAGGGAGGGAGAACGAGAAACGGGAATCTGGAGATAAGATAGGCAGCTAGAATCAACCCTTCCAAAGGGACAACACCACCACAAGAACAGACCCTCGCGAGGTAGTTCTTCCTTATATTGTTCATCATCAACCCAAGAGGCAATCCACCACGCCACACACTGGAGTAGGGTATTACACCACAATGGTGGCCCGAACCAGCATACACCCTGTGTCTCTTGTGTTGTTCTTCTCGTAGTTTAGGTCCTAGCGATTCGGCGAGGAACAGGTAGGTAGAAGCTGAAACCTCCGCGCGCACCCCAGTGTTCGAACCTCAAGGGTCTGCCGGAACCCTAAATCCCACATTTGGCGCGCCAGGTAGGGGTGCATCGGGATCCACCTTCCGCCACTTCGTGTCCCGCCGCATCGTCATCACCATGTTCGGCGACCAAGCGGGCAACCCTGCCCCCTGGACAGCTTGGCCTGCCGACGCAGAGCAGCTCGCCCCAGGCGACCCAACGCCCCAGGCAGCTCGCGGCCCGCAAGACGCTGCGGGCCGTGGGTGACGCGGGTAGACCCTGACAGCTCTCACACCGCGACAGACGCGGTCGGTAGCAAGAGCCTCCAACCACGTCGCGACCACGACGCCGTACACTCGCCGGGAGCAGGTGAACTCAAGGGCCACGCTCAGGGTGGCCCGAGAGCTGCTGCAGTGCAGGCTGATGGAAGGCGGCCGCGACGTTCTGCTAGAGCGGGTGGCAGAGCTCCTGAGCTTCGCCGCCTCGGGGGCTCACCCCTTCTGCACTCAACTCCCGTCTCAGGCCCAGAGCAGCCCGCGCACCAATGAAGCCGTCGGCACCGGGCCAGCGGCTGCACTGATTCCGCGCTGGCGAAGAAGGACTCATCACAACCCATGGCCCTAGTGGGCTGCCGCGTTACCACCCCCAGGTTAGCACATCAAGCAGAGCTGCATGGCGTGCGGAGCATTATGACGTGGCCTTCGGGGTGGCGGCCCCTGAAGAGTACGTGCCCCGCATGTTGGACCAAGGGCACCCGCGCGAGGGCAAACAAGGCTCGCTCCTCAGCCCAAGCTGGGGGGACGAGGCACCAGAAGCTGAGCTCTTCCAGGAGCCCTGGGGCAGCTCCACCGGCCGCACCGAAAGCGAGGACTATCGGGTACCGCTAATTCCTCAGGAGCAGGCATATGCTAATCATGGGTCGCAGGAGATGCAGGTCGCTGCAACGAGCAGCTGCCCCGCTCCCGCAGCCTCCTACCCCTCAGGAGGAGGGCATCGGGAGCTGTAGGGGAGGGGCCGAGATCCAACATCACCACTGCGGCGTTCGGAGCAAGGCGTTCCTAGGAGGTAGGCCCTCCGCTGGGGAGGCGCCTCAGGGCCTGCCCCTGGCGGAGGACCCGTGGTCGTCGGGGGAACCGCTGGCGACCGCTCTACCCCATCGGCGGCGTCCTGGTTTCCGGTCGTTGTTGATGGCACTAGAGTGTGGCGCAAGGCGGGGCCCTCGTCTGTCGATATGAAGCAAGGCCGGTACCTGTGAAGAAGGCCCAGCGCCTGTGAAGCTCGCTGCCTCGTGACACTCTCACGTAATAATGAGTGGGGCTATACACGCCCCGGAGTCTCAGGGGTGCCGGCCTCAGGCCCTGGGGCTCCCTCCCACGCCTAGTGGAAGCACTTAGCTCCGCGCTGGTGAGAAGACGTCCAAGACTAGACTAGGTGCCGGACGCGGCCTTTTCTGCCTTCATTGCTTTTCCTTGGTTGTTGCTTTCCCCCGCTGGATTTAAGTTGGATTCGAATTTGAGATTTGCGTGTGTTCGGGGAAGGGGTGCTTAGTCTCGTTCGAGCAATCTCTCGCGTTTCGGTTACGACCTCGCCTCAGCAGCCTCCCCTCGTGAGCCCCTCGCGAGCCGGGTCTGGGCTGGTGCAGATCGCTTTATTTCTTCTATCTGGGCCGGTGTCATCGACAATTTGGCCAATGTATCCTTGATCAAAGTTGGTGCCGGTTTGTTGTACAAGGCCGCACAGATAACTCGTTGGGCACCGGTATATAGTTGCATCAACGTATATACTGCCTTCAGCTTCATCCGCATATCCGAGCCCAGACGAGCAACACGGCTACCTATAACGGTTTAAGAATTTGCTGTTAAACCGGCAATTTCAAAGATGGTATTCAAGCTTTTTACAAAGGGTACTTACCTAATATCACAGAGGTCATAGCATTTACTTGATGCTTTAACCCAGTTAGCTCTTCCACCACCGGTTTAAGAGTCGCCGCGGCGTCTTCAGCCCGCTTCAACAAAGCAGCCTTTTCAGTTTGCCAGCTGGCACACTCATTCTTGAAGCCATCCTTCAGTTCTTCCATGGCTGTCAAAGAGCCTTTTAGTTCATCTTTGGCCTTAGAGGTCTCTGCTTGCTGGGACTTCATATTCTCTTGAAGATCGGAAATTTGGGAATCTTTGTTGCTTATATCAGCCTGCTAAAGTCAGATGATGAAGATGTTAATATTTTTCTCAAAGTACCAAGCATATAACCAGTTATACACTTGGCACTTGCGGGCTAATGCGGATTGCTTCTTTTCTGACTACTATTTAAAGTCCCAAGGCTCAATACAAGTATTAATCTTGGCACTTGGGGGCTAATGTGTATTTGATCAGAAAATCAAAAGCAAAGGAATTCAACAAGGACAAAGTGTTGAATACAAAAGTCCCGGTTCATCTTGATAAGATAAACCGGCCCTTGGGGGCTACACAGTTGAAGTCTTTTTTATCTCAAAGTCCCGATTCATCTTGAAGAGACAAACCGGCCCTTGGGGGCTACAATGGAGTTGACATACAGTACAAGAAAATTTAAAGTATTTGGAAGTTACCTCATAGCGCTCCTTCATCTTGTTGACTAAGCCGGCCTCATAGTCACGGCTTGTAAACAGGCGGTTTAGAAATCTGGAATGGAGCTCCTGAGCACTGAGATGATCATAGCTTGTCAAGTCAGTCTTCCATTTGCCTTTCTCGATAGCAGCATCTTCCACTTTGGCACTATGCTTGGACAAAGCGACATGATTGCCAGGAGAAGTGTGGCCAAACCCAGTAATCACAACATCATCAGTTGCTGCATTTGGGCTCGCCGGTTTATCTGAAGTTTTGGCCGGGCTAGGTGGAACAGCAGCTGGACTTGGAGGAATGGCTTGCGGGCTTGATGGATCAACATGAGTAGCCGGGTCAGCTTCCGGCGGATCAACATCAGTGTTCTGACCTTGTGGGACAGGGTCATCCATAGCGATGTCAGCATCTCCACCAGCACCTTCGGAGGTCCTCTTCAGTTCAACCTCATCAGTAGGGACATTGGTTTTTGCTTTCTTGCTCAGTCGGGCTTTGGCGCTGCAATATTAAACAGAGGTTAGTTGGTAAACCGGCGCAAGAAGGCAAAGCTAAAAAGTCAGTATACTTACCCAGAGATGGTCTTGAGGGGAGGCATTTGGGTGGTTGATGAGTCGCCAGATGAAGAATTGGAAGTCACCTGTTAATTCGAATCAGAAGGATTAAGTGGGTATCGGAAGCAACCCGCCAAAGGATAAGGTTTATTAGAAGAGCAAGAGACCTCTGGACGACACTTCCGATTTGGGGTGTCTGGTAAACCGGAGGAAGTGACTTGCTGGCCACTGTGCCGGGTTGTATGATGACCTTCATGTTGCTGTGTCTTCAAAGAAAATTGTGGATCCAAATGAGCAAGAGGATTTGAGTATTTTACTTTCCGAACTGCACGGCGAAGTTTTTGAACTGGCACATGATCTGAATCGGAGGAAAGCGAGATTACCTCTACATGGTCAGCACGACTGGCTTCCGCATCATCCTGGTAATAGTCATTATAAATAAGGTGTATGAAAAATGAACCAAGGGAGTCAAGTTGTACCTCTTGTTCCGAATCATCGACATCTTCGGGCGGGTCAGAGGAATCGGCGGTTTTCTTCTTGGCTGGCCTCTTTGTGACCTTGCTCTTGGAACGAAGAGCCCTTGCCAGTTTGTCTTGAGCTTTTGCCAGTTTTTCTTGAGATTTTCTCTTCCAGAATGGATCTTTGGCCTGTAAGAATGAACAAAAGGTTGTTAGAAAAAAATTAAAGGATAGATGGATTACAAAAGCAGAAGGATAAATTCTTACAGACGGCGGTTTGTTGGAGGCGTAAAAAGGGGGCAGTCTGGTCTTGCTACATTTCGAGATCGGTTCATCGAGCATCTTCTTAACAGACTCAGTGACTTCCTCATCAGTCATTAGTATGTCAGTGTGCCGTTGAGGATCTTTGACATCCCCAGTATATTCATGCATCAATCTGGTACGGCGGCTTAAGGGCAGAATACCCTAGGAAACCCAGCAACGGACAAGATCAATGCCAGTCAAACTGTTGGCTACAAGAGCCCGAAGCTTAGCAAGCTGAGGCGCATAAGTCTGTCATTCTTTGGCAGTAAGCCGTTGAGGCAGTGGATGTCCATTGCTGAGTCGGTGAGGACGGTAACCCGGCAGAGGATTTTCATTGGCCGGAGTGGCGTTCCAGCAATAGAACCATGTTTGATTCCAATCTTTGGGGTGGTTGTGATGTTTGGCATGAGGGAAATCTACTTCTTTCCTTTTTTGAATCGATACACCACCAAGTTCAGTATTGGGGCCATCACAAAATTCTGTACGGCGGTTCAAATGGAAGAAATCTCTAAAAAGTTCAACTGTTGGCTCCTCTTGCAGATAGACTTCACAGAAGACTTGAAAGTTGCAAATATTGGACACGGAGTTCGGTCCAATATCTTGAGGGTGGAGTTGGAAGCTTGCAAGCACATCCCGGAAGAATTTTGATCCGGGAGGGCTAAATCCCCGGTCCAGATGCTGCATAAATACGACCACTTCTCCATCTTGAGGTGCAGGAGGGCACTCAAGGCCAGGGACTCACCAATGAATGACATCCTTCTTGGCTAAAGCGCCATTCACAGTGTAACCAGTCAGCTGTTCTTCTTTGATCCGGGAAGGAACCCAATTGCAAGAAGAAAATTGTTTGGCCATTTTTTATGACAAGCTGTAAAGGAAGTTCAGATGCCAGTTCACGGTTCAAGATTGATATACATAAACCGGTATTAAATCGGGGGATTTAATCAGGGCATATATGGAAGTTAAACCGGATACTGCTACTCGAGTCAAGATGGCGGTTTAAGTGAGGGCTAATGGTACCTAGCGAATTATGACTTTCTACAAAGTTAAACCGCCTATAGTGGAAGAAGCAGAGCTGAAATTCATTAAGTGCTGTGGAAACAGGTTTCACAAGATGGTATTATAATTTTGGATCTACCGCGGCCTAGTAAAGAAAATTTTCTAAACCATAAAAATGGTGATAGCAGAATAAAGAGGATCCAGATGGGATCTGTTCGTGGTTCTAAAAGATACTACGGTGAGGCAAAACAAGATTGTAGCTTCGGCCGCAAAAGGAAAAGGTTAGGTTGGTCTGGATTCAAGAAGACAGTAAAAGAAAGCAAGGGCAAAGTACTAAAACACAGACGAACACTGATGAACACAGCCAAGTACCGAAATCCTAATGCAGATCTAGGGTTGAGGGAGAAGGGCTTACCGGATTGTCAGGAGCAGTAGAGGAGAGCCATGGATCTCTGGTGCGTTCAGGTTGATGCAGCGGCCAGGGATGAGGCAGAGCTTCAAGGTCGATGGCGGCAGCGGAGCTGTCGGGCTTGAGCGGTAAGAGGAAGAAGAAGAAGCGCGGAAGGGGAAAAGTGGAGGACCCCGGAGCCTATTTATAATATGGATGGATAAAGTAGGCGAGCGCGTGAATCGAGCAGCCGAAGCGGTAAAATGGGGCGTAGCTATTGCCTCGATCTTTGGAAGTTCACTAATGAAGGGAATATTTATTATCTTTTTATACAGAGATGACGTCATGACGATTCACTGCAGTTTCAGAAGATGACGTCATGGCGGTTTACCAAAGTCTACAGGGAGAAGACATCATGGCGGCTTACGAGGATCATAAGAAAATGTTCACAAAATTTTTCTAAGTATTGAAGATTGACATGAATAGGTTCAAATCAATCTCGGGCCTAATGTTGAGGATATAACCACTTAGTGTAAACTGCCCAGGAGGGGCCGGTTCACCCTCAACTATACTGAAGCCCATGAAGACAAAGAAGATGGCGCTTTACTAATAAAGCTTAGAGGCCCAGAGCCCAAAGGCCGATTAGGGCCCATAATTGTAAACCGCCATAGTTGTATAACTTGTATTGTAAGTTAGGGAAAAGGAAGAGACCGAGCCGGACACTTGTATGAGCCGGCCTCGGGACTCTGTAAACCGGCCGGGCGTCAACCTGTGTATATAAAGGGACGACCCGGTGGCGGTTCAGGGACAAAAAACAACAACTTGAGACTCAGGCAAAGCATATTCGCTCCCTGGTCATCGAAACCCAAGAAATCCCATCACAACTAGACGTAGGCTTTTACCTTCATTGTAAGGGGCCGAACTAGTATAAAACTCTCGTGTCCCTTGTCCAGTTTAACCCCTTCAAGTTAATCTCGTTGCGATGGCTCCATGACTAAGTCCTTCTGTTAGGACATCTGACATGATATTTCCACGACAGTACGACTCATACTGGACATCGTCCCAAGTCTCCCAGATACATCTTCTGCCAGTGATGAACATCAGTGTATAGCCGTAGTAAAAGGAGGCGCCTTGAGACATTCAAATCTCTATTTTTCTACAGATCAACTAAAATTAAGCACCCAGTTTGCAGAAACACTTAAACATTAACAATGGGACTAGTTGATGAAACATACATTAACAAAGAGAAGCACTTTCTTTATCTACATTGGAAATGAAATGATAGAGAGGAAACTCGCTCTATTTTAACTATATTATTACTTCATTTTATCAGTGACAATAGGGTCGAGCAGGTGGCGAACAAGGTGTACCATGCGTCACAAGGATGGAGGCCGGGGGTGCTTAGACTGGGATGCTGATGCTGGCTCTTTCAGTCACTAACATGGATGATTCAATTCATGGGACCTTTTGGTGCAGTTCACCTAAAATGAAGCAATGTCGCGTGAGCTAGCAGCTTCTTCTTCAAATTTTTATTAAGAAAAGGGCTCCAGCCCCGGTTCCATTTCCATCCGAAAATGAAACCCACAGAGATTCTTCTTCATTAGTTGCAATAAAATTGAGCAAAATCAAGGTTGGTTGTGAAGCTCCTGGAATGCTCAACTATAATTTGGATATCATTTGAGCAGTTCAACTAAGATCGAGCATGAAATGTATATCTCTGTTTGCACAAAAAAGGTGGAAAGGAGGGTGACTAACAAGTGATGAAACATGCATCAAATGAAAAGAAACATGCATCAATCCTACAAGGACAGTAGCAATTTCTAAAGCAGTGGCATTGTTAGATATTAGTGTGGGCATTAGGATTAACTATGACAACCGTTAAATACAACATTACTTAGGGCACGGGAGAGTAAGCGGACCAGGACAGTTGCATTTCTAACGAAAAGAACCAACTTATCTTAATGGGAAATTTAGCAGGACATGTAAAAAAGTGCCATTGATTCATATTACTGGAGGCATTACATAAAAAACAACATTGGTTTAACGTGTCCTTACTTTTAACAGTACGACTGCTAATTTTAACAGTGGCATTACATAAGAGTGGCTCGGGGCAACAAACATCAGAATAGGATATCTCGGTTGGTCCCATTTTTGTTCGGTATAGCCACCTTGTACTGTGTGAGGCTAGCAAATCTAGTGCTAGACTTACTATGTTGACTTGTCCCCCAGTCCCCACTTTCTTTCCTTTTTCAACCAATAGATCGGGTTTATATTGAGTTTGTACTGCGTTTCCCTTTATTTCCCTATTAGACCTAGAGACTAGTTGGATAGCCAGTCTCTGCTACTTTTCACCCCCATTATTTCCTCTTTCGACCAAGTCTTAGATTCAGGTAACAAATCCTCCCCCACCCCCCACCCCCTTTCTTCCTTGTTTGAACCAAGTAGTACTAGATTTGAGTGCATGAACTAGTTTTACCTCTTAAACGTAAAAAAATTAGGTGGTTTTCGAATAGCCAATCGATCTATCTACGAGGGGGCTGATAAATAGTAAAAGATACAAATGCAGCGACGTCAGGAGCTCGGGAAGTAGAGCAAGGCCAGTTTCGAAGGAAGTTATACCTGATGGTCATCGGGATGTCGCTAGGTGGGCGGCGGGAGGCCGGATTTGCCCACACTACGGTAGCAAGGAAGAAGGGGTCGGAGGCCCTCCCTCGCCAGCAGTGCTTGGGAGAGAACAGCAAGGCAGGATGATCGGGACGCGCCAGCAGTGGGTAAGAGCCATCGCCGAGGACGACCGCGTGAATGTTGCACCTTCTCACCTTCCCCGGCGGAGAGGATCTGGCTGGATCTGTGACCAGCGGTGAGCAGAGAGAGAGAGAGAGAGAGAGAGAGAGAGAGAGTGGCCACCGCTGTCGTGTTTAGATATGGAGAGGACGAGACAGTGTGAAGAGAGCAACACTAGCAAGCAAGCGCGAAGGCTCCTGCCTATATAGTGAAGTAGTACTAGTTTTCTTTTATCTACTGGAGCCAGCTTGACCTCGTCAATGACTGTCAAGAAGTCTTCATGCACGTGGCCCGGAGACGTAGTTGTCATCATTTTGATCTGAAGCGCCGGATTATAACATATAACACGAAAAAATGCCACCTAACAAGAAATCATAACCTCACTGCCAAAAGGAGACAACATGAATCCCGATGGACAAACTAGACGAGGAACAATGCTCAAATTAAAGATAAACTCGTAGAAAAGGGGTCCGTCGATAGATGTCCTAATTAACATGGTTGGCTTGACCGAGATGGCAGCCGAGTAGTCTTCGTGCACGTGCGTCCAATGACTAGCCCAACTCAGTTGTCGCTGTTAAAGCCTCGCAGTGATCCGAAGCACATGACACCTAATTTTGCGAGATGACAAGAAACCTTTTTTTAGATTTCTCACCACAACTACAACCATGTACAACACAGCCTGCACGATATGTAGACGATATGCCAGACCGACCGATCATCTGGTGTGCGACATGAATGCGACGGGCGTGCTGTATACTCCGTACATGTGTACCGCCGTCTTCTAGAGGCTTTGCTACATGGCGCAATCCATGGATACAAAATTAGTATATTGTACTATTTAAAAGTTGAGAGCAGCGCTTTTCCTGTGCGGTAGGCGGGGCAGTTCCGCCTAGTCGGTTCGACACAGACGCGAGAAGACGAGGGAGTAGGCTGCTGCAAACGTAGGGTTGTGTTGACAGCGAGTTATTGCTGGACAGGTGGGGCCCCGTGATTTGACTTTCCATTATCATTTTAACTGCGGCGCTATGACCGGCGTGAGTCTCCCGATTCCTGACCACCTCCATACAGGTGCCTCTCCCAATGCTCCACCATTTAGACTATAGTAGAGGCTGGCTCTTTCATGAGAGCCCACTTTTCCACTTTTTCCTTGCCTCTCTTTCCTCCACATATGCAAAAATGCCATGTAAAGCACACTATTGTACTTACTTGCTCCTACAGGTGCTAAGCTTGCCACATAGGCATAAAGTCTGATGTGGAAAGTTAATCAAGATGAGAGAGACTAGTGTGGTGACCCAAGTAAGAAACGGTGCTAAGCGCGTGTACGTAGGTGAAAAGACAATTTTGTGTCTATAGATAATTAAATGAAGCAAACTTGGCAACAAAAAACTAATAAGCACACCATTTCATTGGAAGAGGTCACTCCTTGGCAAATGCAATAAATACTAGTACTCCTTGTGTCCCATAATATAAGAACGTTTTTGGCACTACAATAGTGTCAAAAACGTTCTTATATTATGGGACGGAGGGAGTACGAAGAAAGAGATAGAGAAAAGTAAAAAAATAAATACACTTATAGCCAACCTTATAGCCAACCTTGTTGTAGTATGAGTGACTAAGTGATGACTATGTATGACATGCCAATATCAGATAGCCTAACGCACCATGTTAAATCTCCAAGGGCGCGACCGCATGAGCGACGCGACGGTCGTGGTAGGCGCGACCATGATATGGGCTGCTGGCAGCCCTTGGATCTGAGATCAAACGATCGCATGCTAAGTTGCTAAAAAATTTCAGAATAACCCTCCAGGATAGGATATTCACCCATAGGTCTAGAATCACGCCATGCAACCGTTCAATCTCAGATCCGAGGGCTCTCAAAAACATGTACCATGGGAGACTGGAAAGCCACTACCCTGCTGTTCGCACGCTGGCAGTTCGCTCTACTCGTCCCCACACATCCTTTAATAATACGGCGGTTCGCTCCTAGTCGTCCCGCCCTTTCACACTATGGCAGTTCCACTAATCCTAACCCTCCTCCCAAATCCATGGCGTCCCAAATCTTCATGATCAGCGGTGAGTACAAGGTTAGAACCATCACCGGGGATGAGCTCGGCGTCATCTACACCCGTTCTTCCGCGATGGTGAAAGGATGCCTTTCTCGCTTCAGACGCATGTTCGAAAACTCAGATGATGAGTGGGTCGCTGGGCTAGATGTTGAGTACACCACAGTCCTGGGACGAGAGAAGGATCTAAAGGACAAAGAGAGGAAGAATCCCACCATGATCCAGGTTTGCGTGCATGACTTATGCTTGGTCTACCACATATGCCATGCCGACGTTGAATGCCTAGATTTTAAGCACGTCCTCGAGAGCAACCTAGTCAAATTTGTTACTGTAGACTTTGGGAATGACAAAGAAGTCCTGGTCGGATAGGCCTCATTGTAGGCAACCCCTTCGACCTCTAGAAGAATTGGCTGGTGTCCTCTCGTCAGCCTTCAATGTTGACCCTGGCAGGAGCCATGGTTCATCCTTCGTACGCTAAACTAGAGAAACCTCCATACACGTTTCATCGTTATGCATGGCAGCGGAATGTACTAGATATAGACCACATCCACTACGCTGCAATGGATGGCTACCGTTGTTTCAATATATACAAGGGTTGGATGAAGAGTAAGAGCCAAGTGTGCGGTTTAAGCAAAGAAGTATCGGCCAAGAGGAAGAGGGACAAGGACGAAGTCTAGGACGTGGACGAGGACTCCGAGTAAGGTGGCAGTGTTGTTGCTCATGGTGGTTCTAATGCAGTGTCTACCAGAATAGTTGCAAAGTTTAATTTCAGGTGTGCTTAATTTAATTTGAGGGGTGTGTTGTGCTGAGCCCCCAGCAGAAGTATGTTATGTTTCTTCTTGTTACTTTAACTCTTCAGTACGTACATACTACTAGTATTTCTTACATTTCATCTTTTAGTTGGTACAGTACTACCACTCGTTTCTTCACATTATATACGTACAATATATATGGCCAACATCATATAGCCAGCAGTTTAGTTGTCAAAGAATTTTAGGGTGCGTAGTTTTGTCAAAGAATTCCAAGATGCTTAGTTTTATTTGAGGGGTGGGTTGTGCTGGACACCATTATTGTGACTAGCCTTTTTTAATAGTACTATGTGCATAATTTGGCGACGAGCGCTCTCTATATGTACCACCTTTTTTAAAATTTCAAGTTTTGCTCCATGGTGCAATCCATCGATACTACTACTGTTCAAAAGTATAGATTTTTTAAAAGGCTAGAGGGTGGGGCAGTCTAGCATGGTCAGTTTCACGAGAGGCGAGGGCCTTTGTGATTTGACGGCTCATTACTGCTGTAAGGCGGGGCCTTGTGATTTGACTGCTCGTATAAATGAGCTGACGACCTGAGGAGGAGCAGAGAACTATGCGGTATACTCAAGTTTTCCACTGGAGTAGTACTACGATGGAGGAGCACGAAACACAGCAGCCCAGTGCCATATGGCGATAAAAAATGATCTAATTTGCTAGTCATATCATTGTTAGCATTGTTCTATTCATTCCCTCAAAAACACATTGTTCTATTCATGCCTCGCAGAGAATGTGACACGTGCGGTGAAACACCCGAAGCAAAAGATGAAACATAGGAGCAAAAGAAGAAGGAAGATTATCACCCCAAATGATCTAGTTCGCCGCGGAGTCGTAATTGCTTCTTCATCGCCTCCACAACCTCCATCTCCTTGCGCATCTCCTCCGCCATCTTCTTCATTTTGTCCATGATGCGGGATTTCTCGACGCGAGCCTTCATCATCTGTTCCACAGCCGCATTATGTACCTTAACAGCAGCCGGGTGCTCGATGCGGAGCTTTTCCAACTCCTCCTTCTGTTCCATGAAGAGGGCCTGCAGCATCTTCATCGAGGAACTACTATTCTCATGCAGCTTCTTCCAGCCGGCGTTCTTCTCCTTCAACAGGTCGATCTCGTGGCAGAGCTTCGCCTTGTCCTCCTGAAGTCGCAGGATTTTGCCGGTCGCCTTCTTCTCTGAGGCAATGCTATTCTTCAGCAGCATCACCAAGCCGGCGGTCAACTCCCCCTACTTATTGAGCTCAGTGGGCATGTCATCGACGCTCTCCTTCAGCAGCTCCACCAAGCCTTGGATGAACTCCTTCTGCTTATTGAGGTGCTTTTTGAGCTGATCGGGAATGCCGTAAAGGGATAACGACTCCAGCGCCGCCGGCTCGGCATGTTCGCCTTCGCGGCTAGGGTGCTCTTGGGATCCATCGCCTGCCCGTGAGAGATCTTTCGAGGTCTCTACATGGCGGCGAGCCCTCTTTTTTTTCCGCAGCCTTGGTTGCCGCTCCCTTGTTACGAGTAGTTCTCGACCTAGAGCTCTGCTTACTGGCCATGGCAAGGATGGATGAAGAAGAAGCACTTATGAGGAGGAAAGGTATAGTAATTTTCGGTTAGGTAGTTCCCCTTTTTATAACCTAAGTACTAGCAATAGTACTAATACCTGCATAGTGGGAACACGTTCAGGTTTGGTACGTACTAGTAGGTGTGAGCAGGCTTTGGTATGTGATGGGGACAAGGTAAAGATTAATTCATGGTTTTGTTTTCGAGGCCCAAAACGGCTCCCTATGAGTTTAGCGGAACATAAATTTCAAGTAGACTACAGTGCTCAAATGCGTAAATATTATGTTAGTGACAAAAATTGGCACAAAATACGAAGGAGACCAATGGAAGTACTACTAGCAACCCATGATTTAACTACTCGCATGCACACAGTGGAGTAATAATGTCTTTCTTCCGCCCTCACGTCCACTCAATTTGCATGCGCTGTATTAATTTACCATCAATCAAGTGAACAACTTTACACGCATCAAATTATCACATGGGGTGGATCTTTGTACAAAATTGCATCTGCCCATGTACCCGCGTGTGCGTGCAAGGGAATGAGTGCGTGCATGGCGTGCGTGCACATCTTTGCTTTGTGCATGTACCGCTAGTATGGCTCAGGGAGGATGAGTACATTCTTCTGGAACCAGCATCATGTCACTGTGATAAATCCACGCAAGGAGGTCGCAACAACGCCTCCACATGTGCCATGTGGCTTCCTGAACTGTAAGAGAGACATTGTATAGTGTGCCATTGGAATTCTAATTTACATGTTTTGCACATACTCGAAGTACTAGTAAGGTACACGTGCATTGCACGCATCAGATTTTGCAACCAAATTATGAATAAATACCACACTATAGCATGTAAGGTCTGAGTCATATATGCCTGATGTAGCCCTTCGTTTAATTCTTATAGTTCATCTCATTCAAAATCAATTAGTTTTTATAAAAAGCTAGGCCTCTTGGATTGTAGGATTCCAAACGCGGGAATAGGAAAAACATGGGATTATAGTGGAATGTCGTCTTGAATCCTACAGGATTGTACGAGTGTTTGATTGTGCATAGAAAAAACGCAGAATTCTTTCAAAGAGGTTTGAGTGGATGGGATGTTTCCTATGAAATCTAGTGCAAATGAATCATATGGAAAAATTCCTATGGTTTACAATCCTACGAATCAAACAACCAAGATAGGAAAAATTCCTAATGATTAGAATCCTCCAAAATTCCTTTGAGAATCCTTTGAATCAAAGAAGCCCTTAATCTATTTTATGATTCATGGAATTGTGCGTTGTAAAGCATAAAGTAAAAACAAATAATGGCAATTCAACTAGAAAAAAAGTTTGGGCAGTTATGATACGGAAGATTCTAGAACAAAAGAGAACCACTGTTGTTTTGAGGTTTGTGCATTATGCTTAAGTTCAACCATGGAGTCTGCTAGATTGTACATGTGGCAAAATCCGGTGGGGGGCTAGAAGATGGTGCGAGGGGCCGAGTGGAGGGAGACTATGAAGGAATGCACAAGTGCGAGATCGATATTTAGAGAGAGGGGGCGAGAACGTGCGCTGTTGCACGCAGTGGCGGAGCCATGAAAAATAAATGAGCTAGGGGGCCAAGCATTGCTAATCCTTTACGAGGAGGGTCAATTCATGAACTTAAACCATTTTTAGCAGCAATTGTCTAATGATCACATTCATATTAGCCTCGATATATAGTGATGTTAGGGGGGGCAGGGCCCTTACTGCCCCCTGTCTTCGCCATTGTGCACGCGTCTGAGAGATGAAGCGGAAGGCATGGATGATGAGAGGGGGACGTTGGATATATAATTAATGTGGGTGTATTAGCTATATATGTTAATCCTATATAGAGAGGTATAGATTGATCGATGTGGACGTGGGAAAGAGGGTGAGACCTCACTGGATATATCGATTGATCGGTTTGTGTGGAAAACTATGAAAGACCTAGCTATATACACACATACATAGAGGAACATCGATCGTTGCGCATGCACGCGTGAGAGATAAAGAATGCCCGATATGATGGAGAGGGGGATGTGTGTGGGTGTGTGCCTTCATGGGAGACCGACCTGAAGAAAAAGATTGCATGTGTGCGATGGATAATGCCGACTGGTAGTGTGTGTGCATGCATGCACGAGAGAAAGTTAGTGGTACAATTATAAAGAGAAGACGACTGTGTGGGTGTAAAATACTAGGTGAGGTCATAATCAATGTAAAGTTGAATTCAAATATTTGAATAAGAGATCCTGATGTTTGAAACCCATGCATGCATGAATATAATGGAGATCTGCGCGGTGTGGTTTGGAAACGAGCATGTTGTAATGTATACACATTGAACAAGGTCAGACTGATTTGAATTTGAGATACCGATGGCAGACATCATTTGGCCACGTCGCATCCGTGCATGGACACACTATTCTAATTGGAGATGATGGGTGGCTTTCGCATCACATATCTATATCTATACCCCTATATATATTATATTTTATATTTTTTTATATTGTGTGCGGGTAACTTTAACTTTGAAAGATGGTCGTTGGATGAGGCGAATCCGATGGTCCAAAGATGGCAAATTTGAGCACTACTGGCCGTTGGATATCATCTAGATTCCACCAGATTTCGCCACATGTATAATCTAGAAGACTCCATGGTTGAACTTAAGCATAATGCACAAACATCAAAACACAAGCACTTCTTCTTTGTTCTAGAATCTTCCGTATCAGAATTGCCCAAATGTTATTCTATGTGATTTGCCATTATTTCTTTTTACTTTATGTCTTACGACGCACAATTCCATGAATCTTAAAATAGATTAGCTTTCTTATAAAAAATAGATGATTTTGAATGAAATGAACTATAATAATTAAATGAACATCTACATCATGCATATATGACTCAAAGCTTACATGCTATAATGTGGTGTTTATTCATAATTTGGTTGCCAAATCTCATGCGTGCAATGCACGTGTACCTTACTCTAGTCTAAATGGTGTTTGTGTGTGTGTGTTGTGCCTGTTGAGGTGCAAATTGTCTTTTTTTTGTACATGTTAAGCTTGTTCTTCCGAAATTTCAAGCCGCGCCTTGTTATGCCGAAAATTCAAGCTAGTGTCTCTGTCTATCGTGCTGCGAAACTCCCGCCTCTTCAACCCGCGGCTTGTTAGCCCGAAATATTTAAGATATATCTTTGTCTCATCGGGCTACGACAACTCTCTCCATCTCAACCCGCGCCTTCCTATTCTGAAATTACAACGCGCTCGAAAACTCCCACCTCCTGTGAGATCCCGACACACGAAATGCCCGTGGTAGCCCTGAATAGAAAGAACCGCCTCAAATAGGTGGGGGTACTTTCGTAACTTACTCCACATTTCGGACAAGTGCATCCCTAAGCCATGGTTCCCCACTGCCATCCCATCCGCCCACCCATTCGTACACCGAGGCCGTGAAAACCCGCGACGAAGCCCCACACCCTGCTTCGTCCGCCACCCAGCCGGAGCCTCTTCCCCGACGACATCGTCCACAGCAACACCTCGACATCCCTCATCCACCGTACTGGCTGAGGATCCGTCGTCGATCTCGTGGTCCCGACGGTTCAGCCACCCTGTCCTCCACCTCCAAGGAGCTGCCCCGACGTTCCCCTCGTATTTTTCGCCACCTCCATTCCCGCACCGCCGTCTTCACCTGCACCACCGGAAGAGCATCATCATCGCCGTTTCCTCGGATGAAGCTGTGTCCTAATCGGCGCCACCAAAGAGGTTGTACACTAATCGCCGCATTTTCTGCTTGATTCGATCTCACGGTGCTGCCGGTGCTCGATCCCGAGCCGACACAGCGCGGCTCCATCCACGGCGGCGTCGCCGGCCACTTCCTCCACGACGTCACTCCCTCGGCGGCGACGTCCACATCAGTAGGAGCTACTGCTACTTTAGCTCTCACTCGCGCTACTGCTCTGCTCTTGCTCTCGGTCCCCTGCCTGGTCTACTCTTGCTATTGCTCTTGCTCGCGCTGCTGCTCTCGCTCTTGCTCTTGCTTGCGATGTTGCTCCGATTTATCTACACTTCAGTCGACTGAATCGACTTTTGGGTCAGTCGATTTTCAGGGGGTGGGGGCATCGCCGGGGTGAAGGAAGAACCAGCCGCAGCAAGGAGGGGGGCTCACCAGAGAGGTACCCCACTATCTATCTTAGGGTTCAGGGTGGGGGCGGTGGTCGCCGGCGGTGGCAGGGTGGTGGCGTGGGGATCGCCGGAGAAAAAGCACGGCACGGGGGGGGGGGGGGCTAGAGGGCGGCGGAGGACCAGCGGTGGGGAGTGTTTTCGGGGCGAGTGGGGCGGCGCACTGTCGGCCGCGGGCGGCGAGGGGCTGCTGCTTGGCCGGTGTTGGCTGGCGGCTCAGGGGGTGGAGGTTGAAGATGAACCGCATGCCCTTGATTTCGTATCCAACGGCTACAAAATCGACTGACCAGAGATGAAATAGTCAGTCGACCGACGTGTAGCCTCACCATGCTAGTGCGTTCAGTTTCGACAGCAAAATTCCGTTTCGACAGCAAAATTCAGTTTCAACAATTAAGTTTAGTTTCGACAGTTCAGTTCAGTTTCGATAGTTAAATTCAGTTTCGACAGTTAAGTTCAGAGATGAGCGGCTGATGTATTTTACATCTAGCACTTTGTGGTTATGTATTTTACTTCATGTATTGGAGATGCTATTAGAATTCCACTAAGGTTAACTTTGTCTCTCTTGTCCTGCTTCAGCCTCGATGTCGTACAACTCACCGGAGCTGCTCCAATGACGAAACCCTCCATCAGAGCGGAGCATTACCTCAGGCTCCATCTCCAGACGCCTAAGATCTTCTTGCCCTCCTCCGACAGCCAAGTCAGATGGAGCATCCTCACCAGCCAACCCAATCACGCTGAGATCGACATGGCTTCACCAAAGAGGTTGTGCACTTGTTGCATCTCTTTTTTACTCTACATGTTATATATATTGTCCACTGAGCACTCGTAGTAACGGGTAATACGATTATTCTATCCTACTATATGACAAGAAGTGAGGTACCAGGCAACTTAGCTATCCGTGATGGACTCTCTTGAACGCCGTCATTATTCATCTCTGCGCGTTTGAGCTGTGCATTTGTCGATGGGCCTGGGAGTTGAGCTAGTATGGCAGTGGCCTGGTCCAAAGTAATAGAAGTAGCACAAAAACATTTTTTAGTGTAGGATTTTCCTTGCTCAAGCCTGCCTACTAGAATCGCCAGTGCTTGAAAGGAAAAGTGAACAAAAACATAGGAATTGGAAAGTTTTCTATGGTACTACTTTTCATGAATTTGGTGCAAAGGAATGGAGCAAAGGAAAACTGTAGGATTTGTTCCTTTAGTGTCTCCTTGAAAGAAAAACCGTAGGAATTCTAATTTCCACTTGTCCTCCTTTTCATATTCCTATTCATCAAGCATAAGACTAAGAGATAGTAGCATAATAGCATTATAACCGTACATTTTCTTGTGGTTTGACTTAATCTCACCATGCTTTTTTGCATTTTGTGATCTTCCAATTGTTGTGAATCAAACACCCAGATTGGCAGAAATCCTGTGTTTTTAAATTCTCTGTTTTGCACATGCATTCCTATCCTATTCCTATCTATTTCCTATCCCTGCATTGTTAGAATCCTCAAATTCAAACAACCCTTACTCAATTACTTTTGTTACAGATATGTGTCAAAGAAAACCTTGTGTGGTTTGTCCTGCTCCTGCGGCGCTGTGTTCCACCCCAGCTCAGCTGCTCCAACGACGGAAGGGTTCACCATAGTAGGGATCCACTCTCCAGACTGTCTTTCGCCGCCTCAGATCTTCTTCCCTGCCGCCGACAGCCACGACAACTGCATTACCATCATCAACTGAGCAGATGACCTTGAGGATTACACGGGTCCGCAAGAGAGGTTGCACTCTTCCGTGTCTGCTTACGTTATGCATCGCTTAATATGATGACATGCTACATTATCGTCATGTTCACCTATTAGACTCCGAGTCAGGTCCAAACTAATGCTGAAACTTGAGTTTTTAAATGGTTGCGGGGTACATATTGGGGCAGCAATCAGTACTACCTGTCTACTATCTGGTTAATCTCCGGTTTCTACTATGAGTTTCATGTTGGGTGCAAACAAACATTAAATGAGCCATTATCTGTATTTTTTAACTAAAGCTAGTATCTGCCTGCTATCATTGGTTTTGGGTCTATCCACAGTTTGCTACCATCACTCTGGATTTGTGCATGCACTCCTTACATAATCTCACTATGTTTTATTCCTATGCATGCCAGTTATTGTACACAATGGAACTGATCATGTAGAGCAAAAGAGACGGGCCTTGCGTGGCAATAAAATTTCATGCGGACGTCGTTCCATGGTGGGTGCAAAGGCAGCCACCCCGTCCACCCATTTCAGATCGTAATCAAGAGGAACATAACTATTCTGAGGGGGATTCAGAAGGAGAAGACCACTCCTATTTGCCCCATGAGGTGTTCACTCTAACTTGGCATGATGATGTTGGTAATATCATGCATATGGTGCCTTGCATTGCTTACTGTATACATTAAAGATGTCATCTGCTTAGTTTAGACATGCTTTGTGGCAATGCCATCTGTTTAGTTTCTTTATCGTATATGTGAATCATGCAACGCCAACTTGTTTAGCCAGGCATCATATATGTGAAGTTTGCAATGCCACCCTGGTTAGCCAGTCATCTTATATGTGAATTATATCATGCCATCAGTTTTTTATTACGTGTTAAATTTGTTAACAATTTTAGTACATTCAATTACTCTTCCCGTGCATCAGCCATTCGGCACGGTCATGGAAAAATCTGGAGTGGAAACAAGGTCTTCAGAGCAGACAATGCTATCTGACGAAGCGCATGTCTTGCTGGTTACGGATAGCTCCTCAGAGGAGGATTCAGAGACAGATGACCAGTCATATCCCCCCCCCAAGGTGCATGCTCTAACTTGGCAGCGTTATATTGCTCATGTCATGTGTATGGTATCTTGCATTGCTATGTCATTTGCTTAGTTTAGACATGCTTTGTGTGAATACCACCTGTTTAGTGTCTAATTACCATATATGTGAATTATGCAATGCCATCTTGTTGCAAGACTATGTGAATTATGAAATGTTATCTTGTTGCAAGGCATTATGCACGTGAATTATGCAATGCCATGCTGTTTATGCAAGCGTCATATATGTGAATTATATCATGCCGTCCTTTTTTGTATTTCTCATTGCTTTTGTCGACAATGTTTGTATATTCAACTTCTCTTCCTGTGCATCAGCCATTTGAATTGGTGATGGAGAAATCTGGAGTGAACACAAGGTCTTCAGAGCAGACAATGCTACCTGGTGAAGCAGATATCTTGCTGGTTACAGATAGATCTTTAGAGGAAGATTCAGAGGCAGATGGCCAGTCCTATTATCCCCCTGAGGTGTATGCTCAAACTTGGCAGGGTTATATTACTCATATCATCCATATGTTGTATTGCAATGCTTAGTTTTTACATCATATACACAATATTGAATGCCATCTCCTTAGTTGACACATCATATATGCGATTGCCCTCTGCTCACTTCCTTAGTATAGAAATCATATATTTGAATTATGTCATGCCATGATGTTTACATAGACAGCATGTATCTGAATTATGGCATGCCAACCCATTTTCTAAAGACATAATATAGTTATATCATCTCATCCTGTTTACATAGTCATCATATTTCAAATTATGTCATTCTTTCCGTGAATTATATCATGCCATCATTTTTCCATCCATGGCATGTTTGTGATTTATGGCATGCCAACCACTTTAATAGATACATCGTATAGTTATATCATGTCATCCTGTTTACATAGTCATCATATTTTGAAGTATGTCATTCTATCTTGTTTAGTTAGCCATCATATATGTGAAATTATGTCCTGCTATTCTGTTTGGTTAGACAACATAAATGTGAATTATTTCATGACCTGTTTTCTTCCCTACTATCCATTGCACCTGTCTATCTTACAATGCCTGTACATTCAATTACTTTGCTTGTTTATCAGCCATTTCAATTGGAGGGAGTGATGGCAGTATCTGTGGGAGTAAAAACATGGTCTTTAGAAAAGATCATGCTACCTGTCGATGCAGATAGAACCACGATTGTACTTGCCCAAGAACCAGCCCCACCACACATAATCCACACTCGTGCAGATTGTACCCCTACCCAGTTGGACAGAGAACCAGCTACACTCCTTCTAACCCCAACCCTACCAGATAGACACCCAGTTCCCATTGACATAGCACCGTCTCCACCACAGAGCACCCAAACACGAGCAGTTAGTAAGGCAACTGCAGTGCCCAAAGCACGAGGACCACCACTCCGAACCCCAAGTCAATGCTTAAAGCAGAAGAAGAATTGTTCTTAGGTCAGGTTCCATAGCTATGGTTCATACTACTTTTCTCTTGCATCACTGTATTTACTCATACCAACTAATTACAAATTTGAAGGATGCAATTGAAACTCCAATGGTGCAACAGGTATGTTTTAAAGCTGTTTCTTCAACGTGTTTGGCTGTTTGTTGTTGTAACTTGCTCTATGTTGATTTCAGTTTCAATTGAATAAACATTTATGTTCTCATGCCATGCACATTACAAGTGTTGTTATTGCTGTGTAGTTTCCCACACTTATATTCTGTCTATGTTGCTTTGTCTTAAATAGATATGATTCAAACTGTATCTATCTTGATTTGGCAACATAAACTAGAATGATATAGACCATATAGTGACCATACTACATAGATATATGTTTGTTTCATGCTATTATCCTGTCCACCTTACTACTGAACTGGTTTACCAAAATGAGTTTCATATACTACATTGTAAACCTGTGATGTGTTTGTTTGTTTCTCTTTTAGAACACGGATAAAATATTGGAGAAGAGTACCCCGTTATGCAATGGTAAAGGAAGTAATACCGATAAGGTTCAACATAGTGAGACATCCCTGTTGGTCTCCAAGAAAGCTGATAAAAAACTATATTGAAGACACTGAGACAACCCCGAAGTCATGTCTTGATGTAGTGTTCGGGTTACTAGCTACTATTGCTGGCACCGGCTCTTCGAACTCGTTGCCTGAATCAGTTCGGCTTCTTGAGTCTCAACTTCAAGTTGAAAGACATCGATCAGATGTTATGCGACAGGAAGCCGAAGGACCGAGGAAGTCCCTGCAGAAGTCATATGCATACTTTCTGGTGCAACAGCAAGTGCTGGAGGACTTAAGCGCCAAACAAGATAAAGTTAATAAGCTTGCTAAGCATATTGCCAGCATTATGGGTACCCAGGATATTGTTTCTTGAGCTCTTCTGAAGTGGTTTCAGTTCTGGATTTGTTTTGTTGCGGTGTTTATTTGCGCTGGTCGCCAACTTTGACAACCAGTGTATATGATATGCTGCTTTGTTCCCTATATTTGCACTAGTGGCGAACTTTGATGCCCAGTGGATGTAATATGTGTAATATCCGTGATAGCCTAGTGTTAGTTGCTTGCTTATTTATTTCCTTGTTGACTTGTTTATTTGTTTGCTTGTAGTCATTGCAGTTCTTTTTCCGCGGTTTGCTAGTGGCTGCAATAACCTATTTTTTAAAACTAGGCCACAATAACCATGGCTAATATTTACTATAGTGACAGTGGGCCTTCTACGGGCCGTAGAAACAGTGGGCCTTCTACAGGCCGTAGAAAGAATGGGCCTTCTACGGGCCGTAGAAAAAATGGGCCTTCTACGGGCCGTAGAAAAAATGGGCCTTCTACGGGTCGTATCATCAATGGGCCTTATACGGGCCGTATGATCGATTGGCCAAACATGGGCCAAACAGACCGCATTATGGCCGTAAACGGGCTAGAGTTGGAATCGACCGTTCATGGGACGACCATAACGGGCCATCGTTAATAGGCTGTATTTGATGACGCTATGAAAATGGCCCAACGTATTAACGGACCACAAACGGGCTGACTGTAACCACGGGCTGAATTTGGCCCACAAGCAGAAAATGACAGTAACGGGCCGTAAGTAAACGAATGCTGGAAATGAGCCCAAGAATAAACGGGCTCTGAGAAGGCCGAAAGATAACATGGGCTGGAGACGGCCCAATGAAATAACAGGTCATTAATGGGTATAAAGTGATACACTATTCATTACGGGCCAGTTTCAGCAAGGGCCGTTAATGGGTGTAAAGTGATACACTGTTCATTACGGGCCAGTTTCACGACGGGGCGGTAATAGGCCAAGAGTTACAAAGGGCCTTATACGGGCCGAAAGACGTCATGGGCCATACATGGGCCAGAAGTGAAAACGGGCTGGAATCATATTGGATGGCCCAGATGACGCTACTAGGCCTAATTCGGATAAGGCGTAACAAGCCTTAGGTTAGCAGGCTGTAAATGGGCTATATGCGAACAGGCCGTTAACCGGCTTTCCATGGGCCAACCCGCCACCTTTTCACCAAGTCAAATGGGCCGGCCTTTTCACAGGAATGGGCCTCTATTGGGCCGTGCCACGTGTTGACATATCATAGGCGCCTTCTATCCAATGAGTGGATGACATCTATCCCAATGATGAGCCGACACGTGTAAAATCCCCATTGGTCGGGGCTATTAACGGGTTATCAGATCCAAAACCCGACCCGTTAGCTTAACAGCGTTCCGTTATGGTGGATGCCATGTGTCGGTCACCCTTTACGAAAGCACTTCTGTGACACATGATTTATCCTCATGGAAGTGGACACTTCCGTGATGATAATTTTGGTAATGTCATGGAACACTTCTACGACAACACAGGTATGACTATCTTGATTCTATCATAAAATCGTCATGGATGTACATGCATGACAAAAAACGTGACCTACTATGACAAACACATATCATCACGGAAGTGTATTTTTTTGTAGTGTACTTGGAAGGCAACTTGTTTCTTGTGGGGACTTGGTCTAGTGCCTCGTCCTATAGTGGCCTTGGTCTTCAGCAAAGTGGGGCTTTTTGAAGACAGATGAGGGGCTAAAGAACTTGCAGAAGCTCCTGAGGCAATTGAGATGCATGTGGTTCTTCGGCAAGTGGCGAGATGCACAAGTGGCGAGGACTTTGCAGGAGGAGCTGAGGGTTTTGCAACCCGAGGAACTAGAGCAGCTTGAGGTATTTGCCGTGAGGGCACTGATGAGCTTGGCTGTGAGGGCATTGCTGAAGTTTGAGGTTTGCGGTCAGGCTTCTTGGGCATAGCCTTCTTGCTTGCGGTAGCCTCAGCAGCGACAGCAGCAGAATCTTCATTGAATTTCTTCACTGCTTCTTTGGCCTGCTTGGCCAACTTGGCTTGCCGCTTGGCCCATTCACCAGCATAATCCTCACCATTTTTGATGCTTGTGGGATCAGCTCTTTGGCCAGGTGCCAACGGAGGTCTTGGGCAAGGAGGGTTTAGAGCGAATTTCTTCATATATTTTGGAGTAACATATCTGTACTCCATTGCCGTGCCCATCTTTGTTCAATTTTCTGTATGTGCACCTTGTGCTCATTCTTGGTTTCCTTCCCATGAGTTGCCTCATCAGGTGTGCAGTACCCTGCATAAATGTCAGCAGGGATCTCAAAAGCAGTGTTGACTTCCAGTTTCTTTCCTCCCTTCTGAGGTCTTTTGCCATCTGCTATTTTCTTCAGCTAAGGAATTCAAACTCTTGAGTTCTCTGAGGAAGTATGCATCTTTTCTTTGAGGAACGCTGCAAATGAGTTAAGTTGGTGAGAACCTAGTGATTCGGCAGCAGACATGTGTACCGATGAACAAAGTATAGGTGCGAAGAATTTGGAGAGGTCATATGCATTCTCAGAAGTTTTTGCAAAACGGAACAAGTTTGAGGAAATTGACCAGATGTGTCTTGAAGAATTTCACTAAGCGTTCTTTGACTTAGGTTCCAGAGTTGTGCGGATTGTGAGATTCACACAATTGAGGAATCATGAAGAAAAACGTCACTTAGAGAAACAGATCAAGAACAGATGATTGTGCGAGGTGTTTAGAGTGTGGAAGTTGAAGAATAAACACCTTTTGAAGATTTGATGAAAATCATCAATAGTAACAAAGGCAGTAAAAGTAACTTTTAGTTACCCTTGACGAAGGACACGATGAACCGGGAGTGTAGATTTAGAAGTTTGTCAGTCCAGATCTTCCACGCCCTAACTTGGCAGACGAAGACGGCTACGGCAGTGGCGGAGAGAAGATGTCTGCGGTCGGCGCGAGTACGACGGCGACGAGGTCGAGGCAGTGAAGCTCTTCCTCACCAGCCATGATGAAGGTAGCAGCGGCACTAGGGCTTGAGATCTCGAGCGAGGGGAGTGAGATCGAGTGGGGTAAATGCAGTCTGAGGTGGGTGAGAGGTAGTTATAGCCACAGTGAAAAACCGCTCGCCCGAGGAGAATGGACGAACGTGCCCCTGACCCTTGTCATCCAAGCAACATGTGTCATCCATGTACAGTGTGGTGGAGATCATGTATGATGGGTGAATATATAACTCTTATCATGGGAAGTGTAATGGTTTGAGCGGCAAAAGCCGAAAATTCAGATAAGAATATTTTAAAGTTTCGTTCGCAATTTTTCAGCTGACAAGGACATAGTGAAGATTTTGAACGAGTTTCAAATAGAACGCACATGAAGAATTTGTGAACAGACTGGGTTGAGTTTAGCATAGAGGGGGAAAGGGTCCGATCACATTCACTTAGCAAAAAAAAAACTTGAAGAATTAGCAACAAGTGAATGATGTAGAGGACATAAACTCAAACTCAAGTGTGTGTGTGTGTGTCTATATATATATATATATATATATATATATATATATATAGTCAATGAGGAACAATGACGGAAAGAATGAAGACAATGCAAAGTTGAAGAATTTGAAAAACTGAGGAATTTCAAAAAATGAAGAAAAAACTCAAATTGAAGATTTTCAACTTTGGTTGGTGGCGTAACCCACCGTATAAGAATGATGATTTCAGACACCGCGTACAATTGTCGTAGGGTTCTTAGAATCAAATTCTTCATTAATTTCTTCAGACATAGAGGGTTAGTCTTCATCGATTGAAGAATAATGTTACTTTGTGTGTTGCACATCTAAGTCATCAAGTTTGCATAAGTGTTAGGATGTGTGTCCTTTTCAAAGAACATTTGAAGTTTCTAAGATATTTAGCTCACACCGCAACTTGTAAATCTCTTCTCATCCAAGGGCTTCGTGAAGATATCATCTAGCTGGTGTTCAGTATTTGTGTGGTCAATGGAGATGTCTCCCTTCAACACATGGTTACGAAGAAAATGATGACGAATCTGGATGTGCTTTTTCTTCGAGTGCTGAACTGGGTTGTGAGCAATCATGATAGCACTCTCATTGTCGCAGTAGAGTGGCACATTCTTCACATTGATGCCATAGTCCTTGAGGGTTTGCTTCATACATAGCAATTGAGCACACCAAGATCCAGCAGCAATGTACTCAACTTCAGGAGTAGAGAGTGATACGCAGATCTGCTTCTTCGAGGACCAACATACCAAGGATCGTCTGAGGAAATGACATGTGCCTGACGTTGACTTGCGGTCCACCCGATCACCAGCATAGCCAGAGTCTGAATATCCAATGAGATCAAAGGAAGAGCCCTTGGGATACCATAATCAAAGTGTTGGTGTGTGATCTAGATATCGAAGAATATGCTTCACAACCTTATGGTGCGATTCCTTCGGTGTAGCTTGAAATCGGGCACACATGCAAACACTAAGCATAATATCTGGCCTAGATGCACATAGGTACAATAAAGTGCCAATCATGGAGCGGTATACCTTTTGATCAAAGTCTTTACCACTTTCATCAGTGCATAGATGGCCATTTGTGGGCATAGGTATTTTGACGCCTTTGCAATCCTGCATGCCGAATTTCCTCAACACATCCTTGAGGTATTTCTCTTGAGATATGAATATGTCATTGTATTGTTAACGAATTTGAAGACCTAAAAAGAATTTCAATTCTCCCATCATAGACATTTGATATTCTTCACTCATCATATAGGAAAATCCGTCACTGTAATGTGGTTAGTACAGCCAAAGATAATATCATCAACATATATTTGGCACATGAATAATTCATCATCATATGCTTTGGTGAAAAGAGTTGGCTCAAGTGAATCGGGTTTGAAGCCTTTCTTCATGAGGAATTCCTTCAGTGTGTCATACCACGCTCGAGGTGCTTGCTTGAGGCCATAGAGGGCCTTGTTGAGTCTGTAGACGTGATCTGGAAATTTTGGATCCTCAAAACCTGGTGGTTGAGCAACATATACTTCTTCCTCAAGCTTACCATTGAGGAATGCACTTTTCACATCCATTTCATGTAAGATGATATTATGATGGTTAGCGTAAGCAAGCAATATGCGAATAGCCTCAAGTCTAGCAACAGGTGCAACAGTTTCATCAAAATCAATTCCTTCAACCTATGTGTAGCCTTGAGCAACAAGACGAGCCTTATTCCTCACTAAAAGGCCATTTTCATCTTGTTTGTTGCGGTAGATCCATTTGGTGCTAATGATGTTGTGCTTGCATGGGTCTAGTCGCTTGACAAGCTCCCACACATTGTTGAGCTCGAATTGATGCAATTCATCTTGCATGGCTTGAATCCATTCAGATTCCATGAATGCTTCATCAACTTTTGTGGGTTCTCTGATAGAGACAAACGCAAAATGCCCACAAAATTTAGATAAATGTGAAGCTTTTGAGCGCGTGAGAGGACCTGGTGCGTTGATTTCATCGATGATCTTCTCGATCTGCACTTCGTTTGCAACGCGAGGATGTGCGGGTTGATGACTTTTCTTAGGCCTAGCAATTTCTTTAGGACAGTTTCTTTAGCAGCACCAGTGTGGTTTTCTTCACAATCCGGAATGACTTCTTCAACAGATTCTTCAGTAGGGATGATATCCTTAGTAGCTTTGAACTTGATGGATTCCTCCGGTGACATTTCATCTAGCACAGGACGTAGGTGCTCTCTTTGCGAGCCATTAGTTTCATCGAACCGCACATCTACAGTTTTAACATTCTTGTGATGATTGATGTTGAAGACTCTGTAGGTGTGCGAGTCCTTTCCGAAACCAAGCATAAAACCCTCATGTGCTTTTGGTGCAAATTTAGAGTGATGGTGAGAATCTCTAATCCAGCATTTAGCACAGAAGACTTTGAAATAACTTACATTGGGTTTCTTGTCAGTGAGGAGTTCATAAGAGGTATTTTTGAAGAATTTGTGAAGATATACCTTGTTGATGATGTGGCATGCAGTGCCAATGGCTTCAGGCCAGAAGCGCTGAGGTGTCTTGTATTCATCAAGCATGGTGCGAGCCATCTCAACAAGAGTTCTGCTCTTGCTCTCCATGACGCCATTCTGCTGAGGAGCATAGGGAGCAGATAACTCGTGAGTAATACCAAGTATATCAAGATATTCATCAAGGCTAGTGTTCTTGAACTCCGTTCCATTATCACTCCTGATATGCTTGATCTTCACACTGAAGTTAGTAGTAGCTCTTGAGGAAAATCATCTGAATACTTCCTGCACTTCATTTTTGTAAGTTATGATATGCACCCATGTGTAATGAGAATAGTCATCAACTATGACAAAGCCATATGATGATGAAGAACTAGAGAACATGGCATAATGAGTAGGGCCAAAGATATCCATATGAAGTAATTCAAAGGGACGAGAAATGGTCCTGATAATCTTCGAGGGATGCTTGGCTCTAGTGATCTTTCTAGCCTCACAAGCCCCACAAAGATGATCTTTGAGGAATTTGACACCCTTGATGCCAATGACATGCTTCTTCTTCGCAAGTGTATGCAAGTTCCTCATCCCGGCATGACCAAGTCGTCGATGCCATAGCCAGCATTCTGAAGCTTTTGCAAGTAGACATGTGGCAGGTTGTGGTCCTGCAGAGAAATCAACAATACACAAGTCTCCTTTCCTAAAGCCTTCGAAGACTTTGGAATTTCAGATTCCAGCAACACAATGCAACGATATTTGCCAAAGACGACAACCATATCAAGATCACAAAGCATTGAGACAGACATGAGGTTGAATCCTAACGACTCGACAAGCATAACTTTGTCCATGTATCTATCCTTTGAGATCGCAACCTTACCTAGACCCAATACCTTGCTTTTGCCTTTGTTAGCGTAGGTGATATGCTTCAGATGAGATGGTGACAAATCAGTGTCCATCAACAAGTTCCTGTCATCGGTCATGTGATTTGTACATCCACTGTCGAGGACCCACTCAGTAGCTTTAGGTTGTTCATCCTGCAGATGAATTAGTGCAACTTACGAACCCATATACTTCAGCAGGTAAGAATATGATATGAATTTCATCAACAGTAATAGACATAGTAATATGAGGATGTGAGAAATGAGTGAATCATTTCTTCATGATTAGCTTGCGTCCATTCAAGCACATTCAGGTCTCCAGCAATTTCTTCAGACGATCAAGTTTGTCTGGAGACCTGACCCTGCATGAGAGATTAGTTCTTTTTCTTCACCACCCACATCTGAAGGGGTGGCAAAGAATTCATCATTCTGCGAGCTCCATAAGAAAAAGATGGCATTGAAGCCAATGCACTTCGTTTAACAGAAGAGTGGTTAGGATAAGCATATGAATAAGAAGAGAAATTCTTCGAGGACTTATGAACATAATGGTTTGAAGAATAATGCTCATATTCATAGCCTTTAGACTTTCCCTGCGAAATAAAAGTGTTAGCACGATGATGTTCATATGAGGATTTTGATCCACGTGAGGAATTTGATCCATATGAATAATTTGATCCATATGAAGAATTTGATCTGGGGTTCCTATTCTTCATGGGTGGTGTCATGATGACATTCACCTGAAGATTTTCAAGGCACCTATTAGGAACCCAGATTTTCTTCATAGGGGGGCCCACTATTCAAAAAATCTTCCGATTCAACGATTAATCTTCCAATTTATCGCTAATCGGGGAGTGACCGATAAGATTATGCCTTATCTTCACCGTTTTTCTTTTGGACTAATTTATTGCTCTGACAAGCGATTTATCGGGAATCTACTGATAAATCAGACCTATTCAGAGCACTATGTTTGTAAAAACTATGTTTATTTATGTTTTGTGGTCCTTGTTACGCACTATATAATGTTGTCCTATTTTTTGGTCATTATACGAGGATTAAAAGGCTAGGAATCAAGGTAACACTTTTGTCCAATATTGTTTTGGTGTTGAATATAGCATATTTTAGTGTTGGGAACTTGAGATTTGCAAACAAAATATCCAATTAATAGTCGACCGATAAAATCAACTAATCGACCGATTTCTGATTAATCTCTAATCCCTAGCTGTCCGAGACGATAACGATAAGCGATATCCTCAACATTGGGGGGACCGTTCCTGCAGTTAGTTCCAACATATCGAGCAAATACTTCACCATTCTGATTCTTAAACAGTTTATAGTTGGAGTAAAATGACTCATCAGAGGAATATGAAGAATCACAAGTAAAGCCAGATAGAGTGCATGGATCTACAAGAGGTCCTTTCGTAGCAACCCATGAGGTTTTGGGATACTGCTCAGGTTTCCAGTAGGTCCCATCAGCATTGAGTTTCCTCTCAAAGGCAATACCCTCTTTCCTAGGGTTCCTGTTCAAGATCTGCTTTTTGAGCACATCACATAGAGTTTGATGCCCTTTGGGGCTTTTGTAAATGCCCGTCACATACAATTCCTTCAGCCCTGCATTATTGTCAGTGATACTTGTGGTATCCTCAGATGAGGAATTTGTGACCACAGAGGCAGTTGAAGAAATTGCAGCAATATAAGCATTTGAACATTCAGGTGATGAATTAGCAGATTCATGCTCAATGCATTTCATACCTGGTGGAATAAATTCTTCCTGAGCGAAACAGATCTGTTGAGCAAGCAATGAATGGTTTTCCTTCTGAAGATCTTCATAACTAACTTTTAACTTCTCAAGATCTTGCTTTCTCTGAAGAAATTCATAAGAAAGCTTCTCATGATCAGTTAAGAGAGTGTTATGATGATTTTGAAGGTTGTCAAACTTAGTTTCAAGTCTCTGAAGATTATCTGTCAGAGTCTTCGTTCGATTCAATTCATCACCCAACAGGTCATCGCTTCTATCTAGTTGATTTCGAATCTTTTCTAAAGCCTTCTGTTGTTTAACAGCAATTTTAGCAAGTTTGGAATAGCTAGGCTTGAGATTGTCATCAGATTCATCCCCACTAGAGTCAGAGGGGGAATGTTTAAGTACCTTGGCACCTTCAGCGATGAAGCAGTAGGTGTGAGCATAGTCATCGACGCCCTTGTTAGCAGAGTTGGGGAGGTCATTTTCTTTAGTGTTGAAGATGGACTTGCTGACGTAAGCAGTAGCAAGGGCTAAGCTTGCCACACCAGAGTCTGATTCCTCAGATTCCTCCTCTTCCACATTATCCTCAGGTTCAGCTTCAGAGTCCATTTCCTTGCCAATGAATGCCCGGGCCTTCTTGGAACTGCTCTTCTTGTGAGATGAAGACTTTGAAGATTTTGATGATGAAGACTTTGAAGATTTCTTCTTCTTCTTTGAGTCATCAGAATCATCATATTTGTACTTCTTCTTCTTTGATCCCTTTTCCCACAGAGGACAATCAGACATGTAGTGACCAAGTTTCTTGCATTTGTGGCAAGTTCTCTTTTTGTAGTCAAGAGACGAGGAATCATCATTTCTTCAAGACTTTCCAAAGTGACCGCGGCGAGAGAACTTCTGGAATTTCCTCACAAGCATTGCTAGCTCCTTGCTTAGTTCTTCAGGATCACCAAGGCTGCTACTAGAGTCTTCAGCTTCAGACTCAGAGACTTCCTTGGCCTTCAGTGCATGTGATCTTCCATAGCTCGGTCCATAGAGGTCTCTCTTCTCAGCAAGCTGGAACTCATGAGTGATTAGCCTCTCGAGGATATTAGAGGGATCAAGTGACTTGTAATCAGCTCGCTCTTGAATCATCAGTGTAAGAGTATCGAATGAGGAATCAAGTGGTCTCAGCAATTTCTTCACCACCTCATGATCGGTGATGTCAGTGGCACCTAGTGCTTGAAGCTCATTTGAGATGCCAGTGAGGCGATCGAAGGTTTGCTGACATTTTTGTTGTCGAGTCTTTTGAAGCGGTTGAAGAGATTGCGAAGAACATCAACTCAGGAGTCATGTTGAGTTGAGACTCCTTCGTTGACCTTGGATAGCCTATCCCAAATCAGTTTGGCAGTTTCCAGGGCACTCACTCTGCCGTACTGTCCTTTGCTCAGATGGCGACATATGATATTCTTCGCTTGAGAATCGAGTTGCTTGAATCTCTTCACATCAGCAGCATTCACAGACGGAGTGACTGAGGGAACGCCATTTTCCATGACATTACCAGAGATCATTATCAATTGCCTCAAGATGCATGCGCATCTTGTTCTTCCAATAGGGGTAGTCCGTCCGATCAAAGGTAGGACACCCAGCCACGACCTTGATCATACCTTCAGTCGACATAACTAAAACTCCAGGTGGTTAAACCAAAATCACACAGAACAAGGGAGTACATTGCTCTGATACCAATTGAAAGTGCGTTAAGTCAACTAGAGCGCGGTGAATAGGTGATTTTTACAAATTCGTCACTGAGGAATTTCAGGGTGCGGAAATTCCTAAGTCACAAACTACAAGCAGCGGAATAAGTACTCATGTACAAGCATAACAGAGCAATAGCATAGTCGTCATGATGAACTGAAAGACAAACACAGAGTACAGGAATCATAAACACAGGATAAGCAGGCTGAAGACAATGTGACTGAAGAAATGGGATTGAGGAAATAAAGAAAGTCTTTAGTCAAAGTCTTCAAACAGTAATGATCAGGTTCATCAACACATGAAAGAGGAAATGAAAGGGTTGAGGAAATAGAACCAGTAGGCTTGGTGAAGATAATGATTTGGTAGACCAGTTCCAACTGCTGTGACAGTTGTACATCTAGTTGGAGTGGCTAAGTATTTAAACTCAAGGACACACAGTCCTGGACACACAGTTCTCACCGTATTCTCCTTGAGCTAAGATCACACAGACCTCGCCCAACACTCGTGGTAAGTCTTCACAGGTGACTTCAAAACCTTCACGGACTTGGTCACTCGGTAATCCACAATTCCTCTTGGATGCTCAGACCATGATGCCTAACCGTCTGGAAGATACACAGTCCTAAAAGGTAACAAGCGTCGGTTGCACACAGGAACAATCTCTTCAGTGATTCTCAATCACTTTGGGTTGGTAGGTTTGGGTTTGGGATTTGGGTTTTCCTCACTTGATGATTTTGGCTCAAAGTCCTCGGAGGATGGGATGCTCTCAATTAACAAGTGTTAGTTTCCCTCGGAGCAGCCAACCAGCTAGTGGTTGTAGGGGGGGCGCTATTTATAGCCTAGGGAGCAGCCTGACATGATAAGACATAAATGCCCTTAAATGATATGACCGTTAGGTGGTAGGATATTTTGGACAGCTGGCGCGTAGCACGGCAACAGTCGGATTTGAGGTTCGAATTCCTCGGGGCTATCATGTTCCTCACTGTGTAGGCAATCCGCACTAGCAAATTCCTAACTCCTTAGTCAGAACAAATTCCTCAGAGACCAGAAGATCTTCGTCTCTGTCACTGAAGAAATTGACTGAACTGATATGAGATTTCCAATGGCTTCACTCGAAAGGATTGGGTAGGTGTAGGATTTGAGATGAGCATCACATGGAAATTAGTTTCCTTAGTATTACCTCGACCCCCTTTAACAATACGGTGTTTCCTATGACTCAAGAAGGAGAAAAAGAAACTACGAAAACAAAAGTCTTCACGCTTCATAATCCTCGCATGAATATCCAAGTCTTCAAGGTCACTCCAATTTATTCACTTTCAAAGTCTTCAAGAGAACCAAAGTCTTCAGCTAAAGACATTCATTTTTAGGGGTCGACTTTCATTCTAAATATCAAACTCCTCATCGACTTATAGAGCATGTGTACACCCACAAACATATTAGACCCTTAACCTATAAGTCTTAAATACACCAAAATCACTAAGGGGCACTATATGCACTTACAGTACTTCATTCTGTCTTGCAACTGTCTCTGAATCTGACTGATGTTTGATTAACTTCTTGTCTTGCAGGTCTATACTGAGATGTATTCGATACTGAATGGGGAACAAGCCCAGGAGCAAGTCCAGGAGGGAGTAGATAGTGCAGAAGAGAGCACCGACTCACAATCTCCTCACGATGAAAATGAGGAAGAGAGTGATGAGTCGGTCGAAGAAGAAGAGGAGGTCAACTCACCACCTCGCACAGAGCACCGATCCAAGCAGTTTCATGATCTAGCGGGCGGGCGTAACGAGCACGCAAGTGCCTAAGCGCACTCAGACTTCTACTTCAGAGCCGTCAGAGAAGGTTGCAAGCAGCCCAAGGTTGCCCCTTCAAAGTATCGGAAGACCTTGCCCAAGATCAAGATGGACGTTCCTGTTGCTTCTGCGTGAGTGCTCTGTCTTTCTGTGTTTTCCTACTAACTCATACTTCTGTTATGACCGAGTGGATTACGAAGTTTTCAATGCTGCAACTTCCAGGACCTCTATGGATATTGACAAGGCTCAAGATGATGAAGAGACTGATGATGCGGCCACTTCCAAAGCTGGTATGATCCTACAATCTTGAACTTGTTTTGTTGACTGCATTTTCGGTCGATTGAGCCCTTATGGTTGCATTTTGTTGTAGCTCTGCGGGACGTTGTTGAGCTTCCAGACGACAATGAAGAAGTGCCTCTAAAAATACGAGAAGGAGGAGCAGGGCTTCGAGCAGGAGGACAGCTGTAGGCTAGGAGCCTCAGGCGACATCAGCGCCGGAGACGATGGTCCAATGATCCAGAGATCCGGCTTGGGCTAATGTTTCTTTTGCCAATCCGGTTTCGAATGACCATCCCTCGGTGTCAATTGCTCAAATCTCTGCTTCGCCTACACAGCTCCATGCTTCAGATCCTGTGGTTGCTCCGACTGTACTACCATCGTCGCTCTTTGATGCAGATCACACTCCAGATGACCCGGCAGATGCCGCCAGGGAAGACATACTCCAAGCAAACATTATAATGGAATAGATGAAGGTGGTGCACGAGGCCAGCCAGGCTTCCTACAATGCCAGCTCTGCTCTGCATGTCAATGTCAAGGTCAGTTGATTTCCGACTGATCTCTCAATTTGATTTTTGCCTTGCTACGATGTGGTAGTTGAAACTGTTGCTTCATTGTCTGTAAGATGTCCCTGGATGAGTGTTTTTAACCTTTTATGTGCATCTATCACGAGTCTGCATTTTGCCTCCAATCACCCACTTGGTGCTTTAACTTAGAGTTGAATAGTTCTTCTACTTGAGTCGACCAAGTTGAGTCGAGTGTATCTCTGAACCAGTGGGGGCACGCAAAGTGCACCCACTGGGTGTAGTCCCCGAGACCGCCGTAGGATGTTTGATATGGCGGGGGTCTTTGTCGAATGTCACTTCATTATTCTTTCACTCGTTTAAATAGCTTTATCCGAGTGGAATCTAGACCAGTGGGGGCACGCAGAGTGCATCCACTGGGTGTAGTCCTCGAGACAGCGGTTGACTGCTGGCAGACGGCTGGAGTCTGAGAATCTCTCTCTTTTTTGCATACTCATGTTGGGCAGACCACGTTGAGTGGAAAACTGGACCAGTGGGGGAACGCCAAGTGCACCCACTGGGTGTAGTCCCCAAGTTTACTGTTGGATGTTTGATTCGGCTATAGTGTTAGAACAATTTTCACTGTGATTGACCTTTGTTTCTGTCGACTGACACATCTTATTTGCTGAGAAGAAATCCTGTGATCTTGGAGCCCAATTTCCTGAATTGGAGAGGAAATAGATCAGCCTCAACCTCAACCTGGAGCTGGCCAAGAATAATCTCCAGAAGGCCTAGGAAGAAGCAGCTACCATGGGAGGTAATAATTCGTAGACTGTCCACCTTATGACTTTTTTCCTTTTAGTCTCTTGAACCGAGTGATTCCAATCGAAAAGATGTGTGTAGTCAAAACCGTCAACTCCAAGCTCCTCTGAAGAATGTTATTTATTTAGAGAAAATGAAGCAGGCTCTGGAGAAGAAGGATCAAGACCTTGCCACATCACAAAAGGAAGCGTGAGAGAAAACATCACTTGCCGATAAGAAACTGGCCTCATTCAACAAGTTGGAAGAGGAGAACTCCAAGCTTAAGAATGTTGTTACTGAAGCCAACAAGGAGGTTGCGAGGCTGAAGAAGGACAAGGATACCTTGACCAACAAGGTTGGAAATCTCACGGCAAAGAAGGGCGAACTGGAGGATTATCTGGGACGGCTTGCTCAGAAACTGGTCCTCAACCTTGAAGGTACTTCCTCCCATCCAACTGATTTGCCGTTGTCGATTCATTATTCAACTGTCAACTCACTGCTTTTCCGACTGTGCAGAACTCTATCAAGACTTCAAAGCAGAGACTTGGCGGATTGAGACAGGTCTTGACCCCATAAACTCTCCTATCAAAGATGACATAGCGATGAACGTGCTGCGGTTGGAGTCTCATCTGGACAGTGTTGTGGATTGTCTTGCTCGTTTGATGGTGGCTACATCACAGGTTGACACTAAACTCTGCCCCGAGTGGAATTCCAGAATGATCTCGAGTCTCTGATGACTCGACTTGATGAAATCCCTGGTCGAGTGCAAGAGTGGAAGAAGTCATCTGCTCGCTGTGGCGCCGATGTGGCTCTGTCATTGGACCGAGTCCACTGCAAGGATGTCAGAGAAGACAAGCTGGCGGCTCTCAAGGTTGCCAACACCAAGAAGCTCAACTTCTAGTCCTTCATGGACACCTTCATCGACACTGCTACTCGTATCATAGACAGCATTGACCTTGACAGCTTCGTCGAGCCAGCAACTCCTCCTCCCGCCGAGTGAACAAACATTATGCCCCACCTTTACTTTTCCTCGGAATGCTGAGTGGTTTTGTAACCGTTAAACTCTTTCAGGCCCGATGCCTGAGCACTTCTGCCTGCTGTGGTTCTAAACTTTTGTGGGGTTTATCTGAACTTGGTTTTTCTTTGAATATGGCGGCTTTGTCTTTAGCACTTTCCGGACCTTTTTCAGTTTTTGAGCGGTCTTCATTACCCACTCGGAGTAGACGTCTTACTTGTGACGCGGCTCGACAATGTGCTTGATTGGCACCTCGTCGTCCTTGCGGGTCATGATGGAGCGCACGTTGTACTTGTGACGTAGCTCAAACGATGCGCTCGGTCGGCGCCTCGTCATCCTTGTGGGTCGAGATGGAGCATACGCTGTACTTGTGACGCAGCTTAGACGACGCGCTCGGTCGGCGCCTCATCATCCTTGTGGGTCAAGATGGTGTGTACATTGTACTTGTGATGCAGCTCAGAGGATTTTTGTTTGTTAGGCGAGTGCGGGGTTGCAGCTAAGCTTCCGAGTGGGAGGGTTTCTCTCCACTCGGAGTAGTTTTTAAACTTAGGTGAGTACGGTGTCGCAGCTAAGCCCACGAGTTGGAGGATCGCTCCCCACTCAGAGTGTTTTTTAACTTAGGCGAGTACGGGGTCGCAGCTAAGCCCCGGAGTGGGAGGATTGGTCTCCACTTAGAGTGATTTAACTTAGGCGAGTATGGGGTCGTAGCTAAGCCCTTGAGTGGGAGGATTGCTCTCCACTCGGAGTGTTTTTTAACATAGGCGAGTAGGGGGTTGCATCTAAGCCCCCGATTGGGAGGATTGCTCTCCACTCGGAGTGATTTTAACTTAGGCGAGTACGGGGTCACAGCTAAGCCCTCGAGTGGGAGGATTGCTCTCCACTCAGAGTGTTTTTAAACTTAGGCAAGTACCGGGTCGCGGCTAAGCCCCCGACTGGGAGGATCGCTCTCCACTTGGAGTGTTTTTTAACTTAGCGAGTACGAGGTCGCCGCTAAGCCCCCGAGTGGGAGGATTGCTCCCCACTCGGAGTAATTTTAACTTAGGCGAGTACGGGGTCACAGCTAAGCCTCCGAGTGGGATGATTGCTGTCCACTTGGAGTGTTTTTTAACTTAGGCGAGTATGGGGTGCCAGCTAAGCCCCCGAGTGGGAGTATTGCTCTCCACTCGGAGTAGTGTTTTAACTTAGGCGAGTACGGGGCCGCAGCTAAGCCCTCGATGGGAGGATTGCTCTCCACTCGGATCATTTTTTAACTTAGCGAGTACGGGGTCACAGCTAAGCCCCCGAGTGGGAGGATTGCTCTCCACTCGGAGTGTTTTTTAACTTAGGCGAGTACGGGGTCGCATCGAAGCCCCCGAGTGGAAGGATTGCTCTACACTCGGAGTGTTTTTTTAACTTAGGCAAGTACGGGGTCGCAGCTAAGCCCCCAAGTGGGAGTATTGCTCTCCACTCGGAGTAGTTTTTTAACTTAGGAGAGTACGGGGTCGCAGCTAAGCCCCCGAGCGGGAGGATTGCTCTCCACTCCGAGTGTTTTTTAACTTAGGCGAATCAGGTTCGCAGCTAAGCCACCCACTGAGGGATTTGGACACAAATGATTATGGGAAATCAATCATTAAGATACTACGAATCTTGTCTTTGGAAAGCAAACAGAAGGACTCTTATTACAACTCGTCAATCCGAGCGGTTTAGGTATAGAAAGGTCAAAGCAGCTCTGCGTTCCACGCGTGTGGCTCGTCCATTTTCTTGGCTAGGTTGTAGATGTGGTATGCTCCATTGTGAAGCACCTTGGTGATGATGAAGGGACCTTCCCAGGCCGGAGTGAGCTTGTGAGGCCGTTTCTGATCCACTCGGAGCACAAGGTCTCCTTCCTGGAATGCTCGACCTCTAAAAATTTGGGCATGGAATTGACGCAGATCTTGCTGATAGATGGTCGACCGGATTAGAGCCATCTCACGTTCCTCTTCCAGGAGATTAACTGCGTCTTGGCATGCCTGTTCTGCTTCAGCTTCTGAGAAGAGTTCCATTCGAGAAGCATTGTGCAGCAAGTCACTCGGAAGCACAGCCTCAGCGTCATACACCAAGAAGAAAGGGGTTTGGTAAGTCAACCGGTTCAGCGTTGTTCTCAGCCCCCGTAGGTCGGATGGTAACTCAGTCACCCAAGCGCCGGCAACGTGCTTGAGGTCACGCATCACTCGGGGTTTTAACCCTTGAAGGATCAAGCCATTTGCCCTTTCTGCCTGCCCATTCGACTGTGGGTGTGCGACGGACGCGTAGTCGACCCGAGTTCCTTGGGAAGCACAGAATGCCTTAAACTCATCAGAATCAAAATTCGAGCCATTATCTGATAATGCTTTGAGGGACTCCATATCTGAATATCAACTCCCTGATGAAACTGACGGCAGTGCTTGAGTCAAGGTTTTTGATAGGCTTGGCTTCGATCCATTTGGTGAACTTGTCGACTGCCACGAGCAAATGAGTGAAACCACTTCAGCCAGTCTTGAAGGGTCCAACAATATACAACCCCCAGACTACAAATGGCCAGACGAGTAGAATAGTCTTCAAGGCATACGCAGGCTTGTGAGACATGTTGGAGTAGAACTAACAACCTACGCACTTGTCGACTATATCCTTTGCCATCTCGTTCGCACGAGGCCAATAGAATCCCGCTCGGTATGCTTTGGCCACAATGGTCCGAGAGGATGCATGGTGACCACATGTCCCCGAGTGGATATCATTTAGGATCATTCAACCATCTTGTGGGGTGATGCAGCGTTGAGCCACTCCTGTGACACTTTCTCTATAAAGCTGCCCTTTCATCACAGTGAAAGCTTTCAATCCATGGACTACCTGGCGGGACTCGTCCTCATCCTCTGGGAGTTCCTTCCTGAGCAGGTACACGATGTACGGCACCGTCCAATCGGGCGTGATCACTAGGATTTTCATGATCAGGCCAACCACAGTTGGGACTTCAATCTTAGTCGGATTGGTTGAACTTATCGGTTGCGGGGGCTCTTCCTTGAAGGGATCTTCTTGTACCTACGGGGTGTGGAGATGCTCCAAGAACACATTGCTGGGGATAGGCTTTCGAGTGGAACCTATCTTCGCCAGATCGTCAGCAGCTTGGTTCTTGATTCAGGGTATGTGGTGGAGCTCTAACCCCTCAAGCTTCTTCTCTAACTTTCTTACTGCGTTGCAATAATTGGTCATTGCTGGACTCCTGACGTCCCATTCCTTCATTACTTGATTAACCACTAAATCTGAGTCACCATAGACCATCAAGCGCCGGACGCCGAGTGAAATGGCCATACGAAACCCATACAACAGTGCCTCGTACTCAGCTTCATTGTTTGAAGAATCAAAGTGAATCTGGAGGACATAACTGAGCTTGTCTCCTCTTGGGGACACCAAAACCACCCCTGCGCCAGAGCCATTCAACATTTTGGACCCATCAAAGAACATAGTCCAACGCTCCGACTAAATATGAGTTGGTTGCTGCTGTTCAATCCACTCTACGAGGAAATCTCCTATTGCTTGGGACTTGATAGCTTTCTTTGCCTCAAACATGATATCTAAAGGAAGGACTTCAATCGCCCATTTTGCCACTCGACTAGTTGCATCTCTATTATTCAGAATTTCTAATAATGGAGCGTCGCTGACAACTAAAACCGAGTGGTCTGAGAAGTAGTGTGCAACTTTCTTCATGGTCAGGTAAATTCCATAAACCAGCTTCTGATAATGAGGATATCTCTGCATGGACGGGGTCAAGACTTCTAAAATGTAATACACAAGGCGTTGAACTTTGAAGGCTTTGCCTTCTTCTTCCCGCTCGACCGTGAGCACTATGCTGACAACCTGTCCAGTGACTGCGATGTAAAGCGGTAAAGGCTCCTTGCTGACTGGAGCGGCAAGCACCGGCTGGGTGGAAAGCAGGGCTTTGAGCTCTTCAAACGCTGCTTCAGCTCCATCATTCCACTCGAACTTGTCAGACTTCTTCATCAGTCGGTAAAGAGGCAGTGGCTTTTCACCGAGGCGTGAGATGAATCGACTCAATGCAGCCAAACAACCAGTAAGCTTATGAACATCGTGCACATGCACAGGGTGCTTCATTCAGAGGATTGTGCCGATCTTCTCTAGATTTGTGTCGATCCCCCGTTCAGAAACGAGAAAACCAAGTAACTTTCCGCGTGGGACTCCGAATGTGCACTTTGATGGATTGACCTTGATATCATATCTTCTTAAGTTGGCAAAGGTTTCAGCGAGGTTAGTCAGCAGGTCAGAACCTTTGTGTCACTTAACCACTATGTCATCCATGTATGCTTCCACATTCCGAGTGATTTGAATGAGCAGACACTTCTGAATCATGTGCATGACTGTGGCACCAGCATTCTTGACGCCAAAGGGCATAGTAACATAGCAAAAACACCTGAATGGGGTGATGAAAGCTGTCTTTATCTCGTCAGGTCCATACAGTAGGATCTGATGGTACCCGGAATAAGCGTCCAAAATGGACAATCGCTCACATCGCGCAGTTGAGTCGACTATCTGGTTGATGAGGGGCAGAGGAAAATGATCTTTTGGGGCAGGCCCGATTGATGTGCTTGAAATCAATACACATTCGAAGTGATTTATCTTTCTTGGGGACTGTCGGTGTCAAAACCGGCGGATCTCGAGTAGGGGGTCCCGAACTGTGCGTCTAAGGCTAATGGTAGCAAGAGACTGGGGACACGATGTTTACCCAGGTTCGGGCCCTCTCGATGGAGGTAATACCCTACTTCCTGCTTGATTGATCTTGATGATGTGAGTATTACAAGAGTTAATCTACCACGAGATCAGAGAGGCTAAACCCTAGAAGCTAGCCTATGGTATGATTGTCGTTGTTGTGTCCTATGGACTAAACCCTCCGGTTTATATAGACACCGAAGGGGGCTAGGGTTAAACAAAGCCGGTTATAGAGAAGGAGATCTACATCCTAATCGCCAAGCTTGCCTTCCACGCCAAGGAGAGTCCCATTCGGACACGGGACGAAGTCTTCAATCTTATATCTTCATAGTCCAACAGTCCGGCCAAAGTACATAGTCCGGCTGTCCGGATACCCCCTTATCCAGGACTCCCTCAGGGACCATAACGACATTGGCGAGCCACTCGGAGTGGTATATCTCGCGGATGAACTCAGCAGCCAGAAGCTGAGCCACCTCCTCGCCAATCGCCTTTCTCTTCTCCGCGGCGGACCAATGGAGATGCTCTTTAACGGGTTTTGCTTTTGAGTTGACTCGCAAACGGTGCTCAGCCAGTCCCCTGGGTACTCCTAGCATGTAGGATGGCTTCCATGCAAAGATGTCCCAGTTCTCACGAAGGAACTGGATGAACGCTTCTTCCTATTTGATGTCGAGTGTCTTTGAGATATGGGTCGGAGCAGCATTGGGGTCGGTCGGGTGAATGTGAACTGGCTTTGTCTCGCCGACCGACTGGGATGCGGACTCCGAGGCATGCCTCTTGGCACGCAGCAAATCACTCGGATCTGCATTTTTCTGGCATTCTTGAAACTCTACTGCTGCCATCTGCTCATCGGCGATTTTCGAACCGTTCTGGAGACAATCTTCTGTTCTCTGCCGGTTTCCAGTGACCGTGATCACACCTTTGGGGCGAGGCATCTTCAACTTGAGGTACACATAGCACGGTCGGGCCATGAAGCTAGCATAAGCAGGTCTGCCTAGAATGGTATGATAGGCACTGTCAAAATCCACTGCCTCAAACGTCAAGTTTTCCTTGCAGTAATTCATGGAATCACCAAAAACCACATCAAGAGTGATCTGACAGAGTGAATCGGCTTTCTTTCCTGGGATGATACCATGGAATCTCATGTTGCTCTCACTGAGTTTGGACATCGGAATGCCCATCCCTTGGAGGGCCTCGGCGTATAATATATTTAGTCCACTGCCACCATCCATCAAAACCATGGTCAGTCGGGTGCCCCCAATGACTGGGTCGACCACCAATGCTTGCCGCCCAGGGGTAACAACAGGCGGCGGGTGATTGTACTGGTCGAATGTAATAGGGGTTTTGACCACTTCAAATATCTTGGCGTTGCTGGGGCAACCATGTTCACCTCTTTGTTAATAACTTTTAGTCGCCTTTTGCTCTCAACGTCAGCAAAAATCACCAAAGTGGCATTAACATTCGGGTAACGACAATCTTCCTCTTTGTATTCCTCCTTATCAGAGTCTTTGTCCTTTTCACTGGGTTGGCTTTCTCGGAAGCTTTGAATCAGGAGTCGACACTGTCAAGTTATATGCTTGGGGAGAATCAGATTCTCCTCTTCATCCTTTGTGGTGTGTATATGACACGGCAAATCAAGTACATCATTTCCTGCTTGATCTTTCACTTTTTAGGGGTCCAAGGCCCCTTGGGCTTCCCTTTGAACTTTCCTTGGTTCAAAACTGCTGCTTCGGCGGGGCCCGACGCCTCAGCCTTTCGCTTATGCTTCCAAATGGGGTTTCCTCCTCCGGTGTCCTAGGTGGCTGGTCTGTTATTGCTACTCCGGAGTTGGTCCTCTTCTTTGGCATTAGCGTACTTAGTGGAAATCTCCATCTCTGAGCCAGAGTCATGTCTTCGGTCTGACCGAACTTTAGGTTGAGCTCTCTCTAGCGAACGCCTTCTTTAAAGGCACAAACTGCTTGGTGATCCGATACATTCTCCACTGTGTGGTGAAGAGTGATCCATCTATGGATATAATCTCTCAAGGTCTCATACTATTTCTGCACACAATGCTGCAATTCCGACAAACCGGCAGGTCTCATTATATTTCTGCATGCAATGCTGCAATTCCAGCAGCGGTGGGGGTCGAGGCAGCCATGGCCGAGGAAGGAGAGACGGGGCGTCTGCCAAGCCGCCTTGGGCGTGGCCCCACTCTGCCGACTCGCCGGCGAGTTTGTCCTGCGGATGGACAGCCCGCCCGCACATGGCTCGAGCTCCCCGGCTCCTTCGCGGGAGAACTGGCGGTGGGTGCGGACCTCAGCCTGTGGTTGCATCCGGATGGCTGCTGCAGCAGGTCCTCCTGGGTGGATGATGTCTACTACGCAACCTTCTCCTTGTAGAAGTTGTTGGGCCTCCAAGTGCAGAGGTTTGTAGGACAGTAGCAAATTTCCCTCAAGTGGATGACCTAAGGTTTATCAATGTGTGGCAGGCGTAGGATGAAGATGGTCTCTCCCAAGCAACCCTGCAACCAAATAACAAAGAGCCTCTTGTGTCCCCAACACACCCAATACACTGGTAAATTGTATAGGTGCACCAGATATAAGTATTTGTAATCTGAAAATATAAAAACAGCAAGGTAACAAGTGGTAAAAGTGAGCGTAAACGGTATTGCAATGCGTTGAAACAAGGCCTAACACTACAAAAAAATACACTTCCGTGATGATACGTGTTTGTCACAGTAGGTTGCATTTTTTGTAATGCATGTACATCCATGACGATTTTATGACAGAATCAAGATAGTCATACCTGTGCTGTCGTAGAAGTGTTCCATGACATTACCAAAATTATCATCACAGAAGTGTCCACTTCCATGACGATAAATCGCGCGTCATAGAAGTGCTTTCATCAAGGGTGACCGACACGTGGCATCCACCGTAACGGAACGCCGTTAAGCTATCAGGTCCGGTTTTGGATCCGATAACCCATTAACAGCCCGGACCAATGGGGATTTTCCACGTGTAAAATCATCATTGGCCGTAGGAAACACGTGTTGCCTCACTACTGGGACAAATGTCATCCACTCATTGGACAGGAGGCGCCTATGATAGGTCGACACGTGGCACAGCCCAACAGTGTCCCATTCCGGTGAAAAAGGTCGGCCCAGTAAAAATTAGCAGGCCGGCCCATATAAGGCCTACTTGTGTCAGGTCCATTTAAGCCCACGGCCCATATGAGATGTGCCAATTCGGCCCGTCAACGGCCCATTAAAGATTTGACATCATTGCAGCCCATCGTCAGTTCGAGCCCGTTAACAGCCCGCTATATATTTGGGCTCAATATCGGCACGATGACATTTCAGCCTGTTAACAGCCCATTCAATGAATGGGCCAATTTTCAGTATGTACATCTTTCGGCCTTTTAGCGACCCACTTAAATGTTGGGCTAATTTTCGGCCCGGTGTGTCTTTCAGCTTGTTGACGGCCCATAAATCTGATGGTCCATTGGTAGTCGGACCTGAGTTTCGGCCTTTTAGCGTCCCATTTAAGTGTTGGGCCAATTTCCGGCCCGGTGTCACTTTCAGCCTGTTGACGGCCCATAAATCAGTTGGGCCATTTGTAGTCGGACCTGAGTTTTGGTCTTTTAACGACCCATTTAAGTGTTGGGCCAATTCCCGGCCCTGTGTGCCTTTCGGCCTGTTAACGGACCATAAATGAGTTGGGCCATTTGTAGTCGGACCTTAGTTTTGGCCTTTTAACGGCCCATGCCCTTCATGGTCCAATACCAGCCCGGTTTCTCTTTCAGCCTACTAAAGGCCCACAACACAGTTGGGCCATTTACAATACGACCTGACTTTAGGCCAAATTAGGTAATCTGAGCCCATTACAACGAGCAATTATGCACATGACCAAAACCGATCAAGCAAAGGTACGTCATACAGGGAATAATGTTGCACATCCAGCATATATTACAGGAAATTACATCCAATGGGCAATCAAAGATTGATGCCAGTGCAAATAAATGAGTAGAACCTAACCATCTACAACATTACAATCTGCAACCTTAGCACAGATGATGCCCATAAGCATGTGGGCAAGTTCTTGCTGCTTTGCTACACTGTCTCTGAAAAAATTGATCAGTTGTTGTGTCGCACGACTCTGCACCTCTGATACATCCACCATTTCCATCATTGCTTCAGCCATTAATTGGTTCGCAAACATATATTTATTCCATTGCATTCGAGACAGAGGATAATGAACAGATTCAGATGGCAATTTTGGCAGGCTTGTATCATTGATAGTGGAGAGTGTCTCAACCACTGCATCATAACATAAATTAGAATGGGAACCAAACAAATTAATCATGAGTTATTGCCATATTACCTGGCCTAGATTTACTGGAAAGAAACAATGGGGTTGCCTTGCTGTTTTCAGAGTTTGTCTTCTTATCTTCAGCGGCCTGCACAAAATAAACACACTAGCATTGCTATCATTGGCCAAGTTAGATAATAGGAAAGCAACATTGACACAACGAACATTTGGGCAACTATTTTACACCAAATTAACACAATATGGCACAGCTATCATCAGCCAGGTAAGGTAATACGAAAGCAACATTGACACAATGAATGAATGGGCAACCAGAGAAGCACTACAATTAAGTAATGTGCGTGTTATGAGATAGTACACTCATGCAGCTCTGTATGCAAAACTACCAATCAGTTTTCCTTACAAAAAACAACATTGGCGCCTTTAACATTTTGCTACAACTAATTTTAGATCAGATAAAGGTTAGATTCATGCCGATTAACAAAATACATGCTGATGTAAAAATATAGTCATATACAACAGGTACTTACATCAGCATTGGAGCATAGAGAATTCCCGCAAGATATTTTCCTTGAATACGATCCCAATAGAGGAAGTCTTCTATCGTTTAACCTTATTTTCTAAAAGAGAGATGGGTAAGAAACATGTAGAAAATATGATCAGAATGCTATAAAATTTCATAATGCGAGGATACACACACGCTTCTTAGAATGGAGTTGACATTATTTTGTTGGACTGGAGCGGACTAGTTCTTTGGCCACTGGAATCTGCTTATTATTAGGGGGAGTTGGGTTTCTCTGTGCTGTTGCAGTATCTATGAAAAATGGAGTTGGTTTATTATCTCCTGACGTTTGGATCTTTTGCAAAGACCTGGTTTGTAACCCTTCAGATTCTAACATAGCCGTCTTCCCCTTGCATGCCTTATATAGAAGAATGGTGATTCAGTTATAAAACATGCTACAGCAGAGATGGAATAGGTACTGAAGAATATAAAGTCATGACATATTGACATGTATTCCCTCCATCCAGAAATAAATGGATGGGTCTAGGCATATTTCAGTTCTAGATACATCAAGTTTTATCCATTTATGCGACATGTAATCCGGACGGAGGGAGTATGATGTAAGAGCTAGGGATACGACAGGACAACACAGTAAAAAAACACTCAAAACCCAGTGCAGAACCAAAGTATTCAAACCCACTGATATGAGATAGTACACTGATGCAGCTCAGGATGCAAAACTACTAGGCAGTTTTCCTTACAAAAATCAACATTGTGGCCTTTAATCATACATTTTGCTACAACTAAATTTAGATCAGATAAAGGTTGGATTCACGCCGATTAACAAAATACATGCTGATGTAAAAATAGTGATATACAACAGGTACTTACATCTACATTGGAGCACAGAGAATTCCTGCAAGAATCTTTCTTCATAAACGATACCATTACAGAAATTCTTCTATCTGTTAAGCTTATTTTCTAAAAGAGAGATGGGTAAGAAATATGTAGAAAATATGATCAGCATGCTATAAAATTTCAAGATGCAAGGATACGCACACGCTTCTTAGAATGGAGTTGACATATTTTTGTTGTACTGGAGCAGATTAATTCTTTGGCCACTGGAATCTGCTTATTATCAGTAGGAGTTGGGTTTCTCTGTGCTGGAGCAGTATCTATAAAAACTGGAGTTGGTTTATTATCTCCTGGCATTTGGATCTTTTGCAAAGGCCTTGTTTGTAACCCTTCAGATTCTAACATAGTCGTCTTCCCCTTGCATGCCTTGTATAGAAGAATGGTGCTTTAATTATAAAACATGCTACAGCGGAGAGATGGAATAGGTACTGAATAATAGAAAGGCATGACATGTTGACATGTATTCCCTCCATCCGGAAAAAATGGATGTGTCTAGGCGTATTTCAGTTCTAGATACATCCTTTTTTATCCATTTCGGCAACATGTAATCCGAACGGACGGAGTATGGTGTAAGAGCTAGGGATACGACAGGACAACACAGCAAAAAAACACTAGTTGAATGTAAAACTGTATGCTAGCGGAATACGTACAGAAATAACTAAGGCAACATAGACATGTATGATTGGGAAACTAAGATGGCATTGCAACAGAGCACTAGAACAACACTTCAATGTAAAAAAACATGGTATGGTAGACAGATGAAGTACATACTGATGAATAACAATGCATAAGATATTCAGAAGCATGATGTCCAAATTAAGGAGATGGCATTGCGATAGAGTAGAATGACAGTACTTGAATTTGAAAACATGTTATCATGAATGGAATAGGTACTGAAAAATAGGAAGGCATGACATATTTACATGCATGATCAACATGCTAAGCACATGGCATTGCAACAGAGTAGATACACTCCAGGACATTATATGCATGTTGTACCCATATCACAGGCCAAGTTAGAGCAAGGACCTTGTGGGGTGAAGAGGATTCATCATCTTTCTGCAAGTCTTCTGAAGAACTGCCTTTACATGTTCCATCATATTTGTTAACATTGACATCAAGTTTATTGGCCTTTACATTGCTCCGTGACGTTCTTCTGGATATATCAGTGTGTGCAATTATATCTGACATGCATGGAAGACAACTAGTAGTTAGATTTATGTAATGAGTGCATGTAGGAGACGACATAAATAGTAGGACAGGGGTTAACTAGCAGCAATAGGTCTCATAAACTAAAGGGAGAACACAGATGAAAGCTATAGAATATGTATCATTTGTACTCGAGATTAACTAGATGGCACACAAAAGTATTAAAGAACAACATAGGTAATACTAGAAGTGGTATAATACTATAATCACCAGCCTGTGGCATAGCATTGGCTGATGGATGATAACTATGGAACAGTGTTACCTAAAGAACAAGTATCTTAGCTAAACTATGGAACAACGTTAACTCCTGAACAAGACTCGTAAGAGATCAGCATGAATATACAGTGAAATGTGATGATCTATTTTCCATGCTTAGATGAATAACAAACCCATAAATGTTGCACACAAGTAAGATGAGGGTACAACCTATCTGGCTGTCATTCATAGGAGTGAGCATCATGTGCTGACTTTCTCGATGGCCCTGCAGTTGTTGTGGCTGTCCATGTCGGGCACGGGCATTCGATGCAGGGAACTGTTGAGTGGGGACTATAGCTCCCTTCTGGTGTATGCTTCCCTTGTTGGAGCAGCTGTGGTGAGTCAGAAGACGGTGTGTCTGAAGATGCAGATAACGCATAATGTTAAGAACGACATATCTCTTTGATCTGAAGAAATACACTAAGAGATCAACAGCAAGGTACGAGAGTGGTCACACGTCTATTGACTGAAGACTAAATTGGGGTCACACGATTTTATTTTATTTTGGTACTGTCCGATCTACACGAATGGCTTGATGGCCATCTTGTGCCTCCCGGCTGACACTGTTCAGAATCTTCCCCGAAGAGCCAGCGACCGATAGTAGAGCAGCCTGCCTCCACCATCCGTGGCCCCGGCCAAAACCCTGCTCCCAGCCCCACCGCACTGTCGTGGTTGCGCCGCCCACGGCCCAATCCAGAAAGACTCCCCGTCATCCAGATCCGGTAGCCGCAGTACCTTCAACCCACGTAACTCTAAAAGATAGCCATCTAAGAGCTCCTTCCGCGGCGAACTTGCGGCCCCGCACCCTTACGTTAGACACCAGCCAACCGGCAGCCTAGGAGCTCCGCCGCCTCGAGGGGTGCTGTTTCCCATTGAGAATCGATTGGCCCAGAATAAAAATTCAGACAAGTGACGCCTAAATAAAGTGATTTGAGATGAGGGTGTGACCTATCTGGTGGCATGGTGAAGTAGGCAGGTCCAGCTGCCGAGTCGGTGAGGCCGGCGCGGTTGCGGTGGCGACCGGCGGCAGGGAAATAGCGATGTTGCGATGGTCGACGGCTACGAGGAAGCAGCGCCAGGACCCTGGACGGATCCGAAGTTGGAGTCGCTCCGACGGCATGAACAACGGTGGGGGTGAATCGGCTCTGGTACGGTTCACGTGGCTGTCATCGAGGCATCACCAGCAGCACGGAGTAAGAGGCACACGTCCCAGTGCATGACGGCAAATGGACAGCGTCTCCAGCATTAGGGAGGAGGGCGGCTGTGAAATTGGTGCGGTGGTGGGGCCATGGAGGTGGGGCTGAGGTTTCGCAGCTTGGGAGAAGGGAGCTTCCCGGGGAGAAGGTGATTTGGCGCCCACGAGGTATGAATGGGGGGGGGATTGGGAGGGGAGTGGAACCATGTCTTACGGACGCATTTGTCTGAAATGTGAGGGGGAGTTACAGTTCTACCCTTGCCTTTAGGCTTCTAGGCTTGGGTCTGTCTACTGAGGGTCGGGGATAGTAGAGTAACTTTTCTTCTCCCCAAATAGTGTGCGGGAGCGATGAGGGCGTGTTTTGAACTATAGTGGGCGCGAGTGATTTCGGGCGAGGAGAGAGTGTTTTGAAATAGTGGGCGCGAGCTATTTCGGGCAAGGAGAGCGTGTTTTGCCGACCATGGTTTATGAATTATTCGGCACATGTCATTTCGGCCGAGGAGAAGGCGCGCTTGGATGAAGTTACAAACCTACCCTTGTTGCACAACGGGCCAATTGATGCGTGTCCCACATAGGACGGTAATTTCGCGTCTCCCATTTATTTTCTTGGGCGAATTCCACCGAGCAGAGAGGATGTTTAACGGTTCGTTCAAATTTTGGGAGAACGAGCGTCCACGTCTACCTTACCAAGTCCATTCGACTCAAATTTTGAAATATTAGCTTGCCACTTCTTTTTTAGATGGAGAGATGGTGCTCGGGAGTAATGTGTTTTTGCATGCTCGTTGCTAGCGATTTACTATATGACAAATAGTTGACCCACTCAAAAACGTGAATCAAACCCAAAATGAAATATCTCGATTCAATGAAATAGCTCGTTCACTAGGTCAAAATAGTGAACTAAATCAAAAATTGAACACCTCAATCGAGTAGCATGTTGTACAGTATTATAGTACTCCATGAACATGTTGAAAGTCAAATTAATGAACTTGTTTGATATATGCATATATCCGTTCATGTGTGGATTGCAGACAACATGTTCTCCAATTTAAATATTTGAATGCAAGTTTATATTGAAACATGGTTTATATCAGTCTTTGATGCATTAAACGCGACCTCCCCCTCTCCCGGACTCCTGTTCTCTCTCTCTCTCTCTCTCTCTCTCTCTCTCGCCGACAATCTTCAACTCTGTCGCACGCATCCGACACAAAAACCTTGTTGGCCCCTCTCCCTTTCTCTCCATCTCTCTCTCTCTCTCTTTGTGTGTGTGTGCGGGGGGGTCTTTCTAGTTCGCATGCATATATACACCATCTATAGGTCTCTCTCGCACACTATGTATGATACTCTAGCTAGTCCAAGCTAGATATCTTGGGTGCACCCATCGTACGCACACAAATTCCTTGGCTCTTTGCCTGTAACTCTCTCACGCACCACTCTGTCATCTCGGAGCTCTTCCCCCCTCTCTCAAACTCTCCATCCACCTGTGTCATACATACACCTGCATATCTCACTCGCACTCGATAGGCCCATGTAAAACTCTATCTCTCTCCCTCGTTCTCTCTCCATCTCACACGCACACACACACACACAATCTCATGCCTAGCTAGCCAAGTATGGTGGTCACTCACTCAATTGTAGGCACACGCAGTTCCCCCTATATGTATATGACTAGCTAATCTTAGTCTCCATCACAAACATGTGCATGGTCTATCTCGATTTCTCTCGGGGCATCTTTCTATCGCGCACGTACCTCCCTCGATCTCCCACCGATATAGTCCCCTCACGATCTCGAGGGGATCTCTCTATCACAAACACACCCTCTCTCCCTCCCCATGCGTCCATGTCCTCCATCTGTCCCTCTCGACCTTTGTTCCTTGTTGGCCAGACCTCTATTGGACATGTGCTACAGGGGTATCTCTCTCCATTACAAACAATCACACATTAGATATCTTCGTGTATCTCCTTTCCTCGCTTTTCTATCTCGGAGATTCATGCGTGATATGTTCGCATAAGAAACAAAAAAACACACACACTCTCTAATTTATTGTTTGTTGTCACTTTCTGTTTCACACACATACTCTTTTTGCACACTTACTCATTCTCCTTCACACGCACTTGATCTGTCTCTACTTAGGCACTCTCCTCGGTCCATAGCATATAGATTTATTGAAAAGTCAAACATCAAAAAGTTTGACCATATACGCGGAGAAAAACAATTACATCTAGTACGGCAAACATATACCATTGGATTCACCATAAGATGTAGTTTTGTATGATGTATCTTTGGTATTGTAGATATAAATAACATTTGCGTAAACCTGATCAAAGTTTCCAAAGTTTGACTTCTAAAAAATTTACATGCACTGCATTATCGAGCGGATGGAATATCTCTTTCCCCCTCTCAGCTATCTAACGCACCACTCAACCTTATCGGGGCTCCTCAATCTCTCTCAAACTTTATTGGTAAGTTTGGTTCATGACCTGACACTCATGCCTTGATGGCCAGTACTGAAGCATTTGGTTCTTGCTTGGGCCAGGCAAAGCATCAACGTCCCATCAATCAATCCATGCAGCAATTGTTTAATGCTAATATCCATCCATGTTGCTGTTAGCCTCGTGGCCGCACGACCAGGCACGCCCAGGCGTTCAAAATCGGTCGCCTGGGCCAGGCTACTTGCAGTGTCTGGAGTCCAGCCAGGTTAATTAAAGTGCAAGGGAACCCAGGCCAGGCGGGCTTTCTTTTTCACAGGGTAGCAACCAAACAAGCCTGCATGAAATGCAGCCACAACCCCAGGCCAAGCAAAAGATGCTCACGATGCAAGCCAAACTGACCTTATATCTCCCTGATTCACACATACACATGTCTCACTCGCGCTATACATATAGACCCATCCAACACTCTCCGCCCTTGTTCTCTCTCCATGTGACACTCACCCCGCTAAGTAACATAGTCCCTCACTCCGTCATATGCGCAAGCACTCCCCCCTCCTAAGTATGATTATCTCTTACTAGCCATCAGGAACACACGTATTGTCTCCTTCCATCCATACGTCTATCTTGATATCTCTCGGGGCATCTTCTATCATGCACTCACCTTTTCACTCGATCTCCCACCCATGTAGTCCCATCACGATCTCCAGGGGATCTCTCTATGACAAACATACACTCTCTCCTCCCCATGTCTGCATTTTCTCTGTACGTCTCTCTCGACCTCTCTCCCTTGTTTGGCAGACCCCTCTTGGCCACGTGCTAGGGGTCTTGCTCTCCCGGTTCCAAACAACCACACACTATCTCCTCACCTTGCCTCCGTTGTCGAAGACGCATGTGTGATATGTTTGCATAAGACACGCACGCTTTTTCTCTACATTATCGTGTGGTGTCCATGTCTCTTTCACACACGCACACACACTTTTTTCACTCTCTCTCTCTCTCTAGTTAGGGACTCTGTCACATCCATAAGCATATGGATGTTTTGAAAAGTCAAACCTCAGAAAAGTTTGACCAGGTATATGTGGAGAAAAACATTTACATCTGGAACGATCATTAGATTCATCACAACATGTACTTACTTCATACTATCATTTATCTTTGGTATTGTAGATATAAGTAATTTCTTTATAAACTTGGTCAAAGTTTCAAAAGTTTGACTTTAAAAAAATGTTGGAACTACATTATCGGACGGAGGGAGTAGCTCTTTCTCTCTCTCTCTCTCTCTCTCTCTGCTATCTCTCACGGGCCTCCCCTCTCACTCTAAATCTCTATACCGATGGATTATACGCTCAATGTGTCAGCGTATAGCTCTGTATATTGTTTAGTTGACAGGTCAACCAATCCACATGCTGCCTTGTCAGCTCGTGTTCTACATCTTCGTGTGCTGGCCCATGTGGCAGTGGGTGAAAATAAGTAAACAAGAGGCCCATCTGACACGCGGTGAAGTAAACAAAGTTGAAACCACTCAGGGTAGCACCCCGCTCGCTAGTAAATTGAGGGCGCATTGAGGACACACTTCTTGCGCGTGAAGGACGCACTCGTGCACAATTCAGCACTGCGCGGCGGCATGCACAGAAGGACGCACTCGCGCACACCCAGCACACAACACACACCAGCACACGTGTACACAGGTGTCGCCGCCGGTTGAGATGGATGGCGAGGTAGCCAACAAGCGGAGGCGGCTCGAGCCAAAACCGCATCCGGCGAGCCTAGACTTCATCAGAAGCCTCCCCGATGACATGCTGCTCGTCATCATCGGCCTCCTCCCCCCCAAATCTGCCGTGCGGACCGCCCTGCTCTCCCGGCGGTGGCACCCCCTCTGGCGCTGCGTCCCCCTCAACCTCACCATCGACAACTGCCTCTACAACGGGGATTGCAAATGCATGGCCGCAGTCTCCAAGTTCCTTTCATCGCACCCTGGGCCAGCCAGACGCCTTGACATCCGCATGTTCAGTACCAACTGCAATGTCCAACCCAAGTTCCACGAGTGGTTCTTATCCCCCGCCCTAGATCAGCTCGAGGAGCTCAGCTTTGAAGCTGGACGATGTCGCTCTCTGCCACCGTCCGTGCTCCACCTCACGCCAACGCTGAGCCGGGCCAGCTTCAGCTCCTGCTATCTTCCCCAGATTAATGTCGCTCTCTGCCGCCATCCATGCTCCGCTTCACGCCAACGCTGACCCGGGCCAGCTTCAGCTCCTGCTATCTTCCCCAGATTAATGTCACACCCGCCCTTCTTCTCCCTCAACTCAAGCAGCTCGACCTCTTCGACGTTATCATCTCGAAGAAGGCTATGGAGCACCTGCTCCGCAGCTGTACTGCACTCGAGTACCTTCGTCTTGAGCAGATCAACGGGTTCATTAGCCTCCACATCGCCTCGACAAACCTCCGATGGATTTATGTGTCTTGCTGGCCCTGCAACAAGACATCAATTGGGGAGAGATCACTCAAGCTGTTCCACGTTATGGTCATTGAGAATGCGCCTTTCCTTGAGAGATTACTTGTATCGGATCTAGAAGGTCCAACAAAAATCAGGGTAATTGACGCGCCGAAATTGACAGCATTGGTGTACTCGTCTGCCAAATTCTCCGAACTCTTTATTGGATCTGTAATCGTTCAGGTACATCACTCATCTTCTTCTTCGTCTTCTTGAAATTCACATTTTTTAATTTCTTCTTGATGTATTTACGACCATCTTCCAGAAAATGATTCCCACAAGCTTGACCCAGTCCATGCGCACAGTGAAGATCTTGGCACTAAAATCTATCGGCCCCAATCTGGATCAAGTTGTAGGATTCCTTACATGCTTTCTGTGCACGGAGAAGCTATTCATTGAGGTGAAACTTCTTTCCTATAAGTAAATGGTAATCACAATGTAGCTCAACTTTTTTCGTAACTTTCCCAAATTACGATGAAAAGTGTAGTGTTCAAAATTGCATCTACGCACTTGAAAGCACCAGTGCTCCCTAGGTGATTTTGGTAATTAATGTCAACATATCTCTTGTTGGACTAACACTTTTACCTAGTATATTTTCAGATAAGTTCAACAGTGAAGTGGCATAAACTAAAGGATGTGGAACCCCTTCAAGATGCTAAGGACAAAGGATTGGCTCAAGCTTCAAGCTCAAGACTCTACATTTTATATTTTAGTGATCCAAGATCACATTGAGTCTATAGGAAAAGCCAATACTATCAAGGAGGGATGAGGTGTTGCTTAATGAGGTTCTTGCTTCATAGTGCTTAGTGATATGCTCCAAAACCCTCAACTACTTTCCCACATGCACATATGACATAAACCTAAAGTCCAACTCGGCCCCACCGATTCTTTCTATCCGGCGGCACCGAGTTCAGATGTCATAGCCACTGCCACAAACCCTAGGCAAATCGGTCTCACCGATAGGGATCTCGGTCTCACCGAGGTGGGATTGTAATCTCTCTATGTATGTCCATTATCAAAATCGGTCTCACCGAGTTTGAGTAATCTGTCCTACCGAGATTACAATGTAAACTCTCTATTTCCTTTTCGTAACATTTCGGTCCCACCGAGATAAGCGAATCGGTCCCACCGAGTTTACCTGACCAACTCTCTGGTTAGCTTATTACCAAACTCGGTCTCACCCAGTTTGTGTAATCAGTCTCACCGAGATTATGTTATGCCCTAACCCTAACCATATCGGTCCTACCGAGTTGCATGTTGGTCCCACCGAAAACCCTAACGGTCACTAGGTTTACTAAATCGGTCTGACCGAGTTTGTTGATTCGATCCCACCGAGATTAGTAAATTGTGTGTAACGGTTAGATTTTGTGTGGAGGGTATATATACCCCTCCACGTCCTCTTCATTCGTGGAGAGATCCGTCAGAACAAATCTACACTTCCAACTTACCATTTCTGAGAGAGAACCACCTACTCATGTGTTGAGACCAAGATATTCCATTCCTACCATATGAATCTTGATCTCTAGCCTTCCCCAAGTTGCTTTCCACTCAAATCTTCTTTCTACCAAATCCAAATACTGTGAGAGAGAGAGAGTTGAGTGTTGGGGAGACTATGATTTGAAGCACAATAGCAAGGAGTTCATCATCAACGCACCATTTGTTACTTCTTGGAGAGTGGTGTCTCCTAGATTGGCTAGGTGTCACTTGGGAGCCTCCGACAAGATTGTGGAGTTGGACCAAGGAGTTTGTAAGGGAAAGGAGATTGCCTACTTCGTGAAGATCTACCGCTAGTGAGGCAAGTCCTTCGTGGGCGACGACCATGGTGGGATAGACAAGGTTGCTTCTTCGTGGACCCTTCTTGGGTGGAGCCCTCCATGGACTCGCGCGGCCGTTACCCTTCGTGGGTTGAAGTCTCCATCAACGTGAATGTATGATAGCACCACCTATCGGAACCATGGCTCAAAAATCACCGTGTCTCCAAATTGCGTTTGAAATCTGCAAACCTTTCCCTTTACATTCTTGCAAGTTGCATGCTTTATTTTCCGCTGCTCATATACTCTTTCCATGGTTGCTTGAATTGTGTTAAGATTGCTTGACTTGTGCTAAGTTTGCTAAAATCTGCCAAAGACTAAAATTGGGAAAAGGTTAAGTATTTATTTGGTCAAGTAGTCTAATCACCCCCCATCTAGACATATTTATAGATCCTACAAGTGGTATCAGAGCTTTGGTCTCCATTGCTTTGGTTTAATCACCATTGGAGGAAGATGGATGAGTCTACTTTGGGGAATCTTAAACATAGAGTGCCTATACTTGATGGAGAATATTTTCATGAGTGGAAAAATGAGATGCTTGTAATTTTCAATCAATATCATTTTACCAAGTACATTGCTAGTCCTTGTGCACCTCATGTTGATCCTATGCATCCTACCCTTGATGAGTCGATTGACATGATTAGGAATGTTAGAACTGTTAATCTTATCACTAGAGGATTGCCTAGAAACTTGATTGGAAAACTTCCTACTCTTGAGTGTGCCTACACTATATGGAAATTTCTTGAGGAACGATTTCCTAATTATTCTTTGAAAAATCTGGATGAAATTCTTCATAAGTCTATTACCTTGAGTAAGATGAATTCCAATGATCCTATGTTTGGTAATCGTCTATTCGAACTTACAAATCTTATGCGTGCCAAAGGAAATGTTGGACTTATTAGCGATATTATTTCCGAAGCTACTAGACTTCATAAAGGAGATCATTGTCAAACTCATACTAATGAATCACCCTCACTAGGAATTGATCCACCACATGACAATGTTGAACATGGATACTATGATGAGGATGATGATGATAACTTTGATCTTGATGATACAATGAGACACTTTGGTCTTATGGCAAATCTTCAGGGATATATGGCAGGAGGAAAGGAATGGGTTCTTGACAGTGGATGTACCGATCATATGACCGGAGATAAAGACATGTTTCGTGAACTTGCTGAAAATGATGGTCCTCGAAAGTATGTCACTTTCGGTGACAACTCAAAGGGTAAGGTGGTTGGCCTCGGTAAGGTGGCCATCTCACATGATAGTTCCATTAAAAATGTTATGCTCATTGAATCTCTTGGCTACAACTTACTTTCAGTATCTAGGCTTGCTGATTTCGGTTTCAATGTCCTATTTACTGAAGTAGATTGCCAAGTGTTTCGTAGAGAAAATCATAAAATGGTCTTTACCAGTATACGTAGAGGTGATCTTTACATTGTTGATTTCACTAAAAAGGCTCAACCTAGAACTTGCTTCATTGCTAAATCCTCTAAAGGTTGGTTATGGCATAGATGATTAGGTCATGTTGGGATGCGAAATCCTGACAAGCTTATTAAAGGGAATCATATCATTGGTGTTAACGATGTCATATTTGATAAGGATAAACTTTGCAGTGCTTGTCAAGCAGGTAAATAGGTTGGAGGAAGGCATCCCTTGAAGAACATCATGACCACAAGGAGGCCACTTAAGCTACTTCACAAGGATCTCTTTGGTCCAAACGCTTACAAAAGTCTCAGTGGAAATTCTTTTGGTCTAGTTATAGTTGATGATTTTTCAAGATTTACGTGGGTGTTCTTTCTCGATGACAAATCGCAGGTTCAAAAGATCTTCAAAAACTTCGCCAGGAAGGCTCAAAATCAGTTTGAAGTGAAGATCAAGAAGGTTCGCAGCGACAACGGAACGGAGTTCAAGAACGCAAATGTGGACGCCTTTCTTGACGAAGAAGGGATTTCACATGAGTTCTCGGATACGTACACACCTCAACAAAATGGAGTTGTTGAGAGGAAGAACCGGAAGCTCGTCAAAATGGCAAGAACGATGCTTGATGAGTACAAGACGCCGAAGCACTTTGGGCCAGAAGCGGTTGAGACAGCTTGTCATGCAACAAATCGCTTGTATCTTCACAAGCTACTTGGCAAGACGGCATATGAGCTCCTCACCGGTAACAAACTCCAAGTTGGATACATTCGAGTATTCGTCTCAAAGTGCTACATTCTTGATAAGCATCGTCGTTCTAAATTTGCTCCCAAGTATCATTAAGGTTTCCTACTTGGTTATGGCTCAAACTCTCACACTTACCGTGTCTACAACAATTTCACCCAAAAGGTTGAAGAAACGGTAGATGTGAAGTTTGATGAATCTAACGGCTCGCAAGTAGAACAATTGCCAATTGATGTAGGAGATAAAGACCCCTTGGAAGCAATCCAAGAGTTGTCTATTGGCAAGATTCGTCCAACGGAGATAAAGGAGAGCAACTCGTCTGTCCAAGTGGAAGCTTCTACCTCACGACAAGGTGAACCAAGAGTTGATATGGAAGCATCCACAAGTGGAACACACCAAGATGAAGAAAACGAGGAAGTACATCAAGAACGTCAACAACCTCCTTCTCCACCACGACAAGAGAACGACAACGCCAATAATGAAGAAGGCCAAGAAGAAGAACAAGATGAAGAAGATGTTCAACCAAGACCCAAGCAAAAGCTTTCACGAGGTCGAGCAAGGATTGCTAAAGACCATCCCGTCGAGCAAATCTACAATGATATCCAAACCGGGAGAATCACTCGCTCTAAAACTCGTTTAGCTAACTTTTGTGAACACTATTCATTCATCTCTAGCATTGAACCTATGAAGGTTGAAGAAGCATTGGAAGATCCGGATTGGATAAATGTTATGCATGAAGAGCTATACAACTTTGAGAGAAATCAAGTTTGGACATTGGTTGAGAAGCCCGGCAACAACCACAATATCATCGGTACCAAATGGGTGTTCCGCAACAAGCAAGATGAAGATGGACAAGTAGTTCGCAACAAAGCACGTCTCGTCGCCCAAGGTTACACACAAGTCGAAGGTATGGACTATGGTGAGACTTATGCTCCCGTTGCTAGACTTCAATCCATTCGCATATTACTTGCCTATGCTAATCACCATGATATCACCTTGTACCAAATGGACATCAAAAGTTCTTTTATAAATGGTGAAATAGAGGAGGAAGTCTATGTAAAACAACCTCCCGGCTTTATCAATCCTAAGAAACCCAATCATGTCTACAAACTTCGCAAAGCTCTTTATGGTCTTAAACAAGCTCCTAGAGCTTGGTACAAATGCTTAACCAAGTTCCTTATTGAAAAAGGGTTTGAAATTGGGAAAATTGATTCTACACTTTTTACCAAAAGGATTAATGGAGAATTATTTGTATGCCAAATTTATGTTGATGATATTATATTTGGATCTACTAACCCTCATTTTAGTGAGAAGTTTGGAAAGCTAATGTCGGAGAAGTTTGAGATGTCAATGATGAGTGAACTCAAATTCTTTCTTGGGTTGCAAATCAAACAAACTAAGGAAGGTACTTTTGTCTCTCAAACGAAGTACACTAAGGACCTATGCAAGAAGTTCAATATGCAAGAATGCAAAGGTATGTCTACACCCATGCCTACTAGTGGACATCTTGACTTGACCAAAGATGGTGATCCGGTTGATCAAAAAGTTTATCGCTCTATGATTGGTTCATTGTTATACCTATGTGCTTCACATCCCGATATTATGCTAAGTGTGTGCATGTGTGCATGATATCAAGTTGCACCTAAAGAATGTCACCTCAAGGCCGTGAAAAGGGTAGTGACATACTTAATTCATACGCCAAATTTTGGCATTTGGTATCCTAAGAGGGCCTCTTTCGATCTTGTTGGCTACTCCGACTCGGACTATGTCGGGAGACAAGGTTGATAGAAAGTCCACTTCGGGTAATTGTCAATTCCTTGGTAGATCTCTTGTGTCTTGGTCTTCCAAGAAACAAAACTCGGTATCCTTATCCACCGCCGAAGCGGAATACATAGCCGCTGGTTCAGGTTGTGCTCAATTACTTTGGATGACCCAAACTCTTAAAGATTATGGGATATATGTGAAACATGTTCCATTACTTTGTGACAATGAAATGCTATCAAGATTGCTCATAAACCCGTGCAACATTCCCGAACTAAGCATATTGAAGTTCATCATCATTTCATTTGAGATCATGTTGCCAAAGGGGACATTAATCTTAAGCATGTTCGCACCGAAAAACAATTAGCGGACATTTTCACTAAATCTCTTGATGAGAAAGTGTTTTGCGGGTTGATAGGAGAATTGAATATCATTGATGCTTCAAACCTGGAGTAGGAACTCCATTTGATACATGCAAGACATGTGCCTATGACTAATCCTTGATATTTATTTTATGATGAAAATCTTACATCTTGGATATATTTGCATCTTGCATGTCATCTAACCTTTGTAGGAACTTGGAGGAATCTAAATCTATGAGATTGCAACAGACTCACATATTGAGCGATCTCTACATCTCCAAAGTCTCTACATAATGGTGGTTGATGACAAGGAAGCACAAAACCATCCACACATATCCTTTGACAAATTCTATGTTGAGTTTCATGATTGTCCTCTTGGATACACAAGTGCTCTTCCTTGCAACTAACCCATGTAGTAGGACGAACTCAAATTCCAAGTGGTGCTCCCAACTCTTGATGAGCTACATCAACCTTGAGCAACCCACATAAATTCAACTACATGAACGATCAACATCACCACCCAAGGTATGTTTTTCCATCTTAGAGAAGCTTTACTCCAAGACATGAGTTAAAGCAACTTGACAAGATGTGAATACATCAAGATGCTTAAACGAAAAGTGGTAACCCCATTTTGAGCTTAAACGATGAGTATGACATATGATCAAGTGATCTCACTTGACTCCTAAGTCAATATACTCTAACATAGGTGACTTTGTCGCCGACCAATTCTAGATGAAGTTCTCTCTCGTGTTCCTTTCTGTGCTCTTGCATTTGTCTCTTGCATATTTGTTTCCCTTTCAAAAAAACTTCATCTAGATTTCTTTTAAAGTTTCTTCTCGTTTACTGTGTGTTCTGCATTTCTTGCATCCCATTCATTGCAAATCATTCACATAATTCCTTGCAAATCCTTGTGAGATCTTACATTCCTAGTGAGCTGGGGTGACAAGTGTTTTCTTTGTGATGAAATCGGTCCCACCGGTTTGTCATTTTCGGTACCACCGAAACCTTTCGGTGCTACCGAAGAATACAACTCGGTGCTACCGATCTCACTACAGGAAAAACAACCTGCCACTTATTTCTGTGATTCTTTTGATCCAGCTCCATTCAATGAATCTTGTCCTCTACCAGCATCACATTTTTCTTGCTGCTTTGACTTGTGACTCAAGGACCAAACCCATGTGACAACAAATCCAGAAGATCCTTCTTGGAAATTGATGTCAAAGGGAGAGAGAGAGATCACATCAAAAGCTTTATATATAGAGAGAGATCACATCTTATTTATCATAAAGCTTTATCTATAGAGAGAGATCACATCTACTTTATCATATCTCTAGGGGATAAAATACTCAAGGAAAGAGTAATCTTCAATGATCCCAGATGCTTGGTGTTCAAGAGGAGAGATGTTACATGTCTCCTAGAGGGGAAAAACATGTTCATATGTGCTTCATTGCTTAAGCTTTGTTCATTTACTTTCTGGAGTTCTGATTTTCTATTCCCTATCTTCTCCCAGTATCCCACGCTAGATTCAAAGGGAGCAAGATACTCAAGGGAAAGAAATTCTTTAAATTCATTGCATAACTTTATCTTTGGGGACATGTCTAATCCAATGTGGTACTTGGTACTCACTCTCTACATGTCATCCCAGTCTTGGTATTCATGTGGTTTCTTCTCGTTTGCTTTAGCTAGTAGATGCATTTGTGTTATCTAACCTTATTTTCACAGGTTCACAACATCCTAAGCCAACTCAAGACCACGAGGTAAGTATATGCATTACAATCATGTATATGAGAAATTCTTGCTGATGTACATACTGTTTGCAAGAAGGACTCATGAGCATGAAGGTACATTTCCTAAAATTCTTCGCTCTGATGCATATAGCCAAGATACATGTAACACATTGCCTACTCTGTCATGATTATGCATTCACATGCTCCTATATTCCATATTCACATGATTGCATACATGTAGGGGGAGCCTATGCTTGTTGGATGTCTTTTCAAAGCTTTTACTTATTATTCACTATATATTTATCCTCTATATAAAGCTTTGATGTATGTTGTCATCAATTACCAAAAAGGGGGAGATTGAAAGCACAAGTGCTCCCTAGGTTATTTTGGTAATTAATGTCAACATATCTCTTGTTGGACTAACACTTTTACCTAGTATATTTTCAGATAAGTTCAACAATGAAGTGGCATAAACTAAAGGATGTGGAACCCCTTCAAGATGCTAAGGGCAAAGGATTGGCTCAAGCTTCAAGATCAAGACTCTACATTTTGTATTTAAGTGATCCAAGATCACATTGAGTCTATAGGAAAAGCCAATACTATCAAGGAGGGATGAGGTGTTGCTTAATGAGGTTCTTGCTTCGTAGTGCTTAGTGATATGCTCCAAAACCCTCAACTACTTTCCCACATCCACATATGACCTAAACCTAAAGTCCAACTCGGCCCCACCGATTTTTTCTATCCGGCGCCACCGAGTTCAGATGTCATAGCCACTGCCACAACCCATAGGCAAATCGGTCTCACCGATAGGGATCTCGATCTCGCCGAGATGGGATTGTAATCTCTCTTTGTATGTCCATTATCAAAATCGGTCTCACCGAGTTTGAGTAATCAGTCCTACCGAGATTACAATGTAAACTCTTTGTTTCCTTTTCGTAACATTTCAGTCCCGCCGAGATAAGCGAATCGGTCCCACCGAGTTTACCTGACCAACTATCTAGTTAGCTTATTACCAAAATCGGTCTCACCGAGTTTGTGTAATCAGTCTCATCGAGATTACGTTATGCCCTAACCCTAACCATATCGGCCGTACCGAGTTGCATGTCGGTCCCACCGAAAACCCTAACGGTCACTAGGTTTACTAAATCGGTCTGACCGAGTTTGTTGATTCGGTCCCACCGAGATTAGTAAATTGTGTGTAACAGTTAGATTTTGTGTGGAGGCTATATATACCCCTCCACCTCCTCTTCATTCATGGAGAGAGCCATCAGAACAAACCTACACTTCCAACTTACCATTTCTGAGAGAGAACCACCTACTCATGTGTTGAGACCAAGATATTCCATTCCTACCATATGAATCTTGATCTCTAGCCTTCCCCAAGTTGCTTTCCACTCAAATCTTCTTTCCACAAAATCCAAATCCTGTGAGAGAGAGTAGAGTGTTGGGGAGACTATGATTTGGAGCACAAGAGCAAGGAGTTCATCATCAACACAGCATCTGTTACTTCTTGGAGAGTGGTGTCTCCTAGATTGGCTAGGTGTCACTTGGGAGCCTCCGACAAGATTGTGGAGTTGAACCAAGGAGTTTGTAAGGGCAAGGAGATCGCCTACTTCGTGAAGATCTACAGCTAGTGAGGCAAGTCCTTCATGGGCGACGGCCAGGGTGGGATAGAAAAGGTTGATTCTTCGTGGACCCTTCTTGGGTGGAGCCCTCCGTGGACTCGCGCAACCATTACCCTTCATGGGTTGAAGTCTCCATCAACCTGGATGTATGATAGCACCACCTATCGGAACCACGGCTCAAAAATCATCATGTCTCCAAGTTGCGTTTGAAATCTCCAAACCTTTCCCTTTACATTCTTGCAAGTTGCATGCTTTATTTTCCACTGCTCATATACTCTTTGCATGCTTGCTTGAATTGTGTTAAGATTGCTTGACTTGTGCTAAGTTTGCTAAAATCTGCCAAAGACTAAAATTGGGAAAAGGTTAAGTATTTATTTGGTCAAGTAGTCTAATCACCCCCCCTCTAGACATACTTCTAGATCCTACAGCACTGCACCGAAAGAAATGTTTTTAGTATTTTTTCTCACGTGATCACCTGCATCGTTTTTATGCTGTACTACTATAGTAGCCTAGGCTAGTCATAGTGTAAAGTAACTTAGACTACTCTAGTAACTCTATGGTTACCCTAAGAGCAAGTACTACCTCCGTCCTGGTTTACACTTTTAATTTTGTAGTATCAAAATTTGACCATAGATTTAACTGACAAAATGTTAATGCATGTCACTAAGAACTATATCGTTGGATTCGTATTTGAACATAATTTCAAATGGTGTAATTTTTAGTGACATGCATTGGCATTTTCTTAGGTAAATCTATGGTCAAAATTTTATACTAAATACGAGGTAGTATTCCCTCCGTCCCAAAATTCTTGTCTTACATTTGTTTAGATACGGATGTATCTAACACTAAAATGTAACTAGATACATCCGTATTTAGACAAATTTAAGACAAGAATTTTGGGACGGAGGGAGTACAAAAGTGGGCTATGTAGGCCAAAACACGTGCCAAATTCACTTGTGATGCATTTGGCATCGATGCCCCTCCATTGCTCACTTGGTGCCCCAATCTTGATCACCTACTTTGCTCCGGTGCCAAATTAACTCACACAATGAAAAAACACTGCGTGGGAGAGAGAGAACTGAGGCAATAAAAAAACACTTGTTTGGGAGAGTAAGAGGCTGGTGTAGTTGGTTTGATTGATTTGTTTATACATGTGGGTCTGTGTGCACAGCGGTGCCAACTCTCTCACATCACGAGAGCGGTGCCAAAATCTTTTGAGTTGACATCGATGCGTATTATGTGGCATACTTTTGTGAAATATGGCATCGGCCACATAGTGAAAGGCAACAAATGCCCAAGCTCTTCACGTGCTCCTAGTTAAATGAGAGGAAACAGAAAGTGAGAGAGAGAGAGAGAGAGTGAAAAAATATCACTAGCCAGCCAACCCTATCGTATGAGCGAATGATATTGGAACCTCTTGATGACACGGCAATCTTATACAGCCAGCTGCTCTAATATGTTCTCTTCTTTTGCAGATAAAAAAAGAACCGAAAGTGAAAAATGTGCTGCACTATAACAATCTCATCGAATGCCTTGATCTCCATCTTACAGAAATTGATTTGATCGACTACCAAGGCAGCACATCTGAAATTAAATTGGCTAGGTTCTTTGTTCTGCAGGCAAGTGTGCTCAAGGTAATGAGGTTTGGAGTTCTCTGGCGCAACAATGAATGGCGTGCTGATCACCGCAAGCGTCTAAGCCTAAATGACAAAGTCTCCGCAGAAGCTGAATTTGTTTTTAAAACATCAAGTGGCCAGAGACCCAAAAACTTATTTGCCCATTAGTGACTTGTCAGGGCGGTGGATTTTAGTTTGTACGATAATGTTGCATCCACCTAAAGTAACAAAAGTTCTTACGTAAACTTCCTAGTAATTTCCTCTTCGTAGGTGCAGCATTACTCCTAACATTTGTAATATCAGTTTCAAACTTGTAATATTTTCGTGTCCTATTCTTGTGTTTTCAGAATCCTACGAATCAAATAGGTCCTGAGTTGGTGATGATGTTGTGCCTCCCATCTTTCACCAATAGCCGTCGGATCTAGATTTGACGCATACAAACCAAGCTTCTCCATTTTTGCAAAAAGATGCCCGCACTTGTTCCCTATTTACAAACAACTCCTTGTCTCTCACAATCAGCCTTATATCCCCCCACCACATCTAGAAGGCCGTGCAAAAATCTGGCGTGATGGCCGCTGTCGGCGCCATCCACCCCCAATCTTGGTGTTCTGTGCAATGCATGGGCATCTACGCACAGGAAATTATGTCGAACAGGGCTAGTTGTAAGCAGGCTATCTCTACAGCCATGATGATAGTGACTGCAGACGGTGAGGCTGACTATGGTATGCCAAACACAGCGCCTATACTCAGGTGTCATCTCCGGTGCAGGGTCTTGTCACTTCACTGTGAGGAGCAGCACGTAATAATTTGACCAACGAGTAGTACAGTGCTAGTACTCCTACTACATTGGTAGTACTACTACTAGTACTAGTAGCACCACCGTCTGGATTTAGGAGTACTACCACGACCATCTGGATTTTAGTATTTGACTAGCAATATCTAGTAATGCATGTCACAAAAAATGTACTACTCCCTCTATAAATAAATACATGGTGTTTTATTCCTATCGGCGAGAGAACTTAATGTTTTTTTGCTAACTAGAGTAATAGGATTACATGCAATGAACTAAACACTGCATATCATGTTTGGTAGTCTCAAGTCATTGAAAGCATGCACTGCCCACATCTCTCATTGGTTGATATGTCACGAAATAAGAAACAAGGAGGGAGTTAATGCACCGTGCCTAAGTGTTTTGGGATTATTTGGTTTTCGTAAGGTGACTTACACAACATTTTTGTTTACATGCATTAACATTTTATTAGTTAAATCAAAGGTCAAAACTTGGCGCAAAATGCAAAGGGGACCAATAAACTAGTAAACATAAAACTTCTCTCATTTGGCCCCAACTAGAGGTCCGGTGAGATGACTATACTGCACCGACATGGAGGGGGACGTAGCTTCATTGACTTACTGCAACTTCCTTTGGGTGAATGACACGTGGGCCCAAGGGGTGGCTGGCCCACCTATGATACAGCCAAAGGCAGGTGCAGTAGAGGGCCGAGGAGTAGTACGAAATCCTACGAACCTACGCACGCTAACCAAGGAAAAGAGTGATCACTCGAATCGCAAGATCAGTTGACTGCAAGCTAAGATAGACCCATGGAGGCACTAAGCGCGAGCATCAGCCGGTTGTGCCAGATGGTCCACGATGCCGGCCTGCGACCCAGCGCCGAGGAACGTCTCCAGGTATTGCTTGAGGCCGCCAGGGCAAGGGGCCGCTTGGATGATAGCTTTGTCTCCTTGTTCGATGAGGTCCTCGTCGGTTTCCTCGACAAGTTCACCGTCGTCAAGAAGCTCATGGACGAATTTGACATACGCCTCCAGCCCACGCGCCCAGGCTCTACGATGCCCGCCACCCTTAACAGCCACTATGGTGACAACCTCTTCGATGCACTGGTGGCCCTGTGACTGCCCACCGTCGCGCCGGAGAATGTCCACCTCGAGGTCACGCTCACCGCGCAACGCCTGGCGCAGCAAGACACCATCGACATAATCACCCACGTCTACGCGCAAATCGTCCACAAGGACTACTACATGCAAGAGGAGGACGATAGGACGCTAGCCTTATTGGACCGCAGGGAAACCTTGGACGACATTGTTCAGAAGCACGTTGAGCTCGCCGCCAACGCCGCTGCTCCTCACACGTCGGTTGGTGACCCGGCGCACTAGGGCGTGAGGATGTCGTTGATGGATCCGTATGTATTTTTATCTTTCCGTCAAATCCATGTAGTAGTATATGGTACTACTAGTAATTATCTTACCTTTCGCATCAACTTCATAATTTTCGTACGTACTCTATGCATGAATGGCGCCAGAACCAAACTTCTCATTACTCTAGGCAAAATCGTTATTTTCTATCTATCGGTCGCGCCATGGAGCAGAACCAAATTTTACAAGTTACGAGTTCAAAAGGAAAAGCCTTCCATGTTCGCGTCGCACCCCCACACGGTTGGTACGGCATGCCGCTCAAGGGGGTATGCGTGCGGTGTTGCATTTTCACTTACAAGTGGGCCCGCAATTGAGCAAACCGACTATCGGCAAACCCCCACCCCGCCCACCGCGCGATGGCTGAGAAAATAAGAGGGAGAAGAGATGGTTGTAGCACAGACTCCAAGAAAATTGGTGTCGGATGGGACTCGTGTGGGTGGCGTGTGCCGTACTACTAGATGTGAATGCTAGTTATGGCCCATGCCACCCCACTATATCGAGCCTATATCGAGGTACGTAGAACAAATTTCCTGGAGTCCGTGCTCAGCTCTCCTCTATCTCTCTTCTCAGCCAGCCAGCGGACACGTGGAGCCCATCGTCTGTTTGCTCACATGCGGTCCCACATGTCAGTGAAAACGCAAGAGGACCCACCGAACCTGCACATCTTTCACCTCGACGTGCTGGTGATGAAAAACAAATCCAATAAAGATCTTTGGTGGTCGCTTTTGGAGTTACTCAAGAGTAGTAAGATTCTATTTATAGTTTAACCCAAGATGCACATCACGTGGCTTCAACTACCACTCTATTTTCTTGCATGACACGACCTGGATGCTGGATGTCCCATGTGTCGGCAAAAGGAGGAAAAACCCGACCAAATCTTTGGTTGTGCTCTCAGATTAGACTAGTTGTGCTAACTTAAAATTTTTATTGTGTACTCTCTCCATTCCAAAATACTTGACTTCCATTTGTCCAAAAATGGATGTACCTATATACTAAAACATGTCTAGATACGTCTATATTTTGACAAATAGAAGGCATGTATTGTGGAATGGAGGGAGTAGAATGGATGCAAGTTTTGGTATTGGGTAGAAGAGTACATCGATATATTGATAGAGCGTAATTTAGTAGATGTTCTAGCACTTTTAGCTAGCATAGAGGCTCGAGATGAGACTAGTGAACTTGTTGATACTCCTACTAGAATAGAGGCTAGACATGAGACTAGATGCGAGGAAGCAACATCTACTTCTTTACACTTGAATAAGAAAGAAGCACGCAAGATCGAGCCTCCGCAGATCAACAATGAATGCATCGAGAAGGCACTAATCCAACTTACAGGAGCAGTTATGAAAGTTGGATATCTTCTAGAGTAGTAAAATGTATTCTTGTGGTTCTTGTTTTCTTTGGTCTAGCTTTTCTAGTCAAAATTATCGTTGGAGTTCATGCAAAATGGAGGTCCGTTTGGGGTCGTACATTGGAGTTGGCCTTACAAGTGGGACCGCAGTTGAGGAAACCGACTATCGGCAAACCCCCACCTTGCCCGCCGCGTGATGACTGAAGTTAGAGAAACGACGAGGTTGAAGAGATTTCTCTAGCAGGGACTCCAAGAAATAATGTGGTGTCAGATGGATGTCGTGGTGGTGGCGTGTGCCGTACTCCTGGACGTGAATGCTTGTTCTGGCCCATGCCACCCTACTACTCCTACTACTTACTATATAGTACTAGTATCGAGGATTCGAGGTGCTGGTTACATACAGTGAACACATTAACATAATGCTACAGTACAAACACCCGCCCGACGCGCGAAGCATGTGAAGCCAGTACAAATAGTGTACTACTATTGTTGATTGGCCTCATCCGATAACCTGTTGCAATGCACGTACAATTATATATTCAGAAAATATTTTTTTGCCTCGTCGCACCACTCACTCAGAGAAGCGACTCGAAAGCCATTCATAAATTTAGTAAGTTTATCACAGATATATCATTTTATGACATACAACAGGTCATCAACGCATATCGACAAGGAGGATACATTATAAATACTAAAGTTTTCATCACACAACAAATAACAAGGAATGCAATGAACTTCAACTCAACCATTCCTCAGCGTTGGAAACACTTGCTTTGAACCACAAGTGATTCTCTAGGACGGGCCATCCATTGTCGATCTCGAGACCAATGCAGGACTGGTCATCTAGGCTGAAGCGGTCTACTACATCAGTACCAGGGTAGGGAACCACCCAAATGTCCAAGGTATAGACACAGTTGCTTCTCATAAATGGTAGTAACATTGTGTCAACAGCAGTTGGATCGCCTTTCACCATCATTGGATGGTTTTGTCCAAGGAAGAGCGAGTTTTCTCCAAGACTATAAATTCTATACCAGGGAGAAGGAGTTGGCGCTAGCACACTAGTATCCATCCCGAATACCATGCAACGGGTGTTGGAATAGGTCCGGAGAGTGCGACCATGGGAGACTACACCTGCTTCCTTAGTAGTAACATCATCAGTGGGCTGTAGACACACAAGAAGAGGTGATCCATTGGAATTAGTTGCCAGGCGCCACGGAGTATATGGGCGCTGCTCGTCCTCATGCTCGTGATCATCACCATCGTCATCTCCCCCTTGGTTATAAAATTTTTCAAGTATAGGTGGTGGAATGTTCACAGGACCTTGGAAACACAAGAAGAAGGTTAATTAGTAAAGGGAAACTTGCTAACCCGCGTGCATGTGGATGAAACAATTATAATTACAGTGGAAGATAAACGTACCGAAAGCATAAGGATTCCATGCAAAAACAGTGCCACGAGTGGTGGAAGCAAACACAAGGCCCTCGTATTGAATTGCATCACAGTACTCATCCGTGTATAGAAACTGATTTTTGAGCAATATCCATCCAGTTGAACCACCAAGGATGGCAACAAGCTTGTCGAAGATAGCAACAACTTCATAGTTGTCGTAATTCCAAGAGCGGTTGGGAACTCAACAAATTGCTATCTTCCATAGAAGACAGTCACCATGATTGTATTTGAACGTGCGTACAATACCGGTGTGCTCAACCTCTGGATAGTCTGCTGAGAATTTTGGAAGTGGAACCCGGTCACGAGTGTACACATTCACAAGTTCCCACTCGCAGTTCGACCCAATGTAAACAACCCAATCTCCATTTGCGCCTGCCCAAGCCTTACCCTCAAGCGATGGCATCTTAACATCATACGTATCATTATCAAGCGGGATCAACTTGCACAAGGCGAGGCCTCTGTCGTCCCCGTGCCAGTCATCAGGATCACGATGAAGAAGATAGGGGAGATCAAACCACTCCTTGAATCTTGGGTTCCTTGTAATGATGTTATTAGTTGAGTCGAGAATGGTCTTGAACGAACCTGCCATGCTAGCCGAGGTGATGACGTCGCACCGATCAATGAGTTCCTCCACCATGTCATCTTTCAGATCGGGGCAAGAATAACGGGGTCGTTTCCGGCCTGTTCCCTGCATGGAGAAGACGATCGAACAATGGCAGAAGAAAGGGTGAAGGGCTGAAGGAAAATGGAGGAGGGAGAGGAAGAGCGTGCGACAACAGTTCCAAATCGAGAGAGAAAGGCGAAGAGTCGATGAACGGTTGCCAGTTTGCCATGGTTCATGAAGAGGCGCCCCGGCCTACACGTCCGTTCGGAAATACTAGTAGAAAAGAACTCGCCGTTGTCTCACTGATATGTTGGAATGGGACCACATGTCAACGAAACATGGTGTGTAATTTCTCATGCAAAACGCGATCTGGCCGCGTTGGCCCAAGGTGCCGCATTAGTTATCGGCCTTTATTTTTTTAATGGCATGTCGTTCAGTTTTGAAGCACGACTAACTGGTACTATATGCAGAGAAAATATAAACTACTCTACCACTACTCCACCTCCAGTACTAGTAGTATAAAAAAGATATATAGGCTGGAGTTTCAGCGCTTTCTTGCTAAGGGCTGCCCACTTTCTTCTCACACTACCACCCTCTCTCCAGATCTAAAAAGACGACCTCTCTCTCCCTCCTCACCGGTGGTCACAGATCCGCCGGGGAAGAAAAGGACGTGCAGCGTTGACGCACTCGTCATCGGCGAGCGAGGTCACGCACTGACGACAAGGCCGTCCTCTCAGACCTAGTGCCCGCGCGGGATGGCCTCCGTCCCCAAGCTCGCTGCCGTAGTGTGTGCGGAGGACGACGACTACGAGCGAAGCCACTTCCCGCCGACCCTCAGGTATGCTACCTCTTTTCGAACCATACCCTTGTTCTATTGCCCCATCTGCCACGTCGTTGCATGTGGATATTTTTCCACTCCACCATCTTCCCAATTTGCTATCCTCTGATCTGCTGGCCACACAGATGAAAACCATAATTTGCACTATTAAAGGAAACCCTACTTCATGGAGACTAATCCATGTCTGGGTTGAATAAGGAAAGGAAGGGAGACTATACTGTCCAAGAGAGTAGGCATCGAACCCACATCTAGGTTGTAAAGGGGAAAATCAGTAGCTAAGGAACGAGTCTCGTGTCTCTTGGTTGAAGAAGGGTACAAAGGCATGACAATGCAATAGAGAATGACCAGGTCGATTGGTTTGTTGTCCTCACATAGGAAAAAGGTGGCTAAAGAGAACAAAAATGGGACGTAATCCACATATGTTGCCTGGATATTCTTTGCTCTGGGCAACCATACCTCCCTCACCACTCTACGTCCATGGAGGTACATCGTACTGGTGCGCCCACTGTCCGAATGGGCCTTCCATGCTATTATTGCCACTTTTTTTTTGCTGTTAGTATAACGCCAGCAGTCAAGTCAAGCAATGCTACTCCTAAGTGATTGCACATTTAACTAATGCCGCTCTCAGTCTAATACCACCGATAAATTTAAGCAATGTCATTTAATGTCACTGGATTATTTCAGGGTTAGCTGTTGATTGTGGATGTATTAAAGATTTTTGAGCTAAGGCATTCTAATGCTGTTGCATGGCCAGTATACCAACGATGAAACTTGTTACTACCTTCAGATTTTTGCACTATTAGTGCTTATAGATTACATACCTCACTTTCATGAGTTAAGTTAATTTTTTTGTACAGTGTCACCAAAATGCCAAGGCGCTGATGTCATTTTATTTTGGTTAAACTGCACAAAAAATTATGAAGACAAGAGGAAAGGTCAAGAGTGGGCACCTCCTCCTCCGGCTATTCTCTTGATCCATTCGATCAACTTTTTATGTTTGATCGATTATCAAGATTGGGATAGCAATTTTTAAGGTCCCCCCGAGTTCGAAATGATATTTACCTTGGAGGTACATGGTTTGCAAAAATTTTATACTATCATTAGTTAATAATGCTAGTTACCTTCAGACTTTTGTATTTGGTTTAATACTCATGCACATCTAGTATACCAATGCTGAAACTTGTTACCTTTACATTTTGTATTGTTAATTCTTATAGAAATCTTCTAGTGCTAGAGTTTATTGAAATCTGTTCAGTAAAACCATTGTACTGTACCCTGTAATAAACTAACTACTCTACTGTTGCACTAGCCACTGGATTAGTGTATATTTGTAGTATTCGAATGGTATTGCATTAGCGTATGGACATAAATAAAGTGTGGCAAGCTTTCCCAGATATGTGCTCAAGAAAACTACTACCTATTTTTGTAAATACTAGACATTTGGGTACTTTAAATTGAACTGCGAAAACGTCTTAGATTAAGGAACAGAGGGTGTAGAGTTCACTCAAATTATACCTTAAAGCTAGTCACACCTTTGTTAAAATTAATGTTCATTATGTTATCGGAGGAGGTCTGTATGTTTGTCTCTAATGCCTGTCGACTACATACCTAACATCACGATGTAATGTTAAGCCATTTCCTTTTGTACAGTGTCACTGAATTGTCAAGGCGGTGATGGCATTTTATTTTAGTTGAACTGCACAAAATATGCTTAAAAGAAGAGGACAGGTCAGGAATGGCTCAATTTTTCAGAAAAAACTATGTATGCCTTCCTTGCATCAGCCGATGTTGCTTTATTTATTCCTTCAAATAGGTGGTTAGAAACAGTCTTGCTACCTTTTCCCATTAAGAAACTGGAATGCTTATATTTGTGAGTCTATGCTTCAACTAGTGCCACTTTTATAGTAATCACACTTTCAATATCTATGCAAACAGGGATGCTCGATTTTAGTGGAACTACACAAAAAGTCCAACTGGTTCAACATTAGGAGCATGTTTTTTCCAAACCTTTATATCCAATTGGTGGCAATATGAGTTGTTCATTACAAAGGTACATGGTTTGCTACTATCTTGCTACTCTTTTTGTAATGTCATTAGATAGTAATACTAGTGGTTTGCATGTGAATTTATTGGCAGGGTGGACCTACATTGGAGGTGCAGGACAGGATTCAATGATTGGATGCTCAATTTCGGTTGTATCGATTTCACCTCTTCCATCACTGCAAACATGGATATCCTTGGTCTGATGAAGAATAGGCGCTATATTTCTGCTCTGGACCAGCAAATCAATTCAGTATGAAATTGTCCAGGGCAAAACATAACTGTATCAGATTGTCCAGTGCAGAACATGACACATGCTAAGCGGAAGAGACATGTTTAAACCGAAAATACATGGTGTGGTATATGTTTACTAGCTGCTTGATATTTGTGCAGACAAAGATGTCTGCCCGTTGCTATTTGGCAAACAAAACAAAGTGTCCGCAATTTTGGTTGAGCTGCACAAGAGAATAGTATAGTCACTGCATGCAGTGCCATTTGAAAATAGACACAGAAAGATTGGATAGTCACTTCATGGACTACAGAAATGTAGTATTGTACTATTTATTAGCCAACACTAGGTGCTTCATTGCTTTGGTCTGATTATACAATGGGCATCATTTTGCCTAAGTTAAAGTTTGTATTCCGAAAATAGTCTCGCGGTGTGATCGAGAGAAGACCAAATCATATTACAGTGGATGTTCCTCCATCATGTGTGGTTCATTCTCATGGTTCCAGCTGTTGGTGAAACCACTTACGTTTGCAAGAGGAATTGTAGACTTCACAAACAAATTTTTCTTTCAGTCTATACTGAATGTTGGCCAAGAGAAGCATCCATGTTAGGAGGAAGAACAGATTTTTTTAGATCTTTGCTTTTGGAGCTACATATTTGTATATGATCTGTGAATCATTCAGATGCATTAACATGTTGATCTTATGTATGGGAATCGTACTAGTTAGTTTTAGTTGTGACGCAAGATCTGAAGTGGCTGATCTTTGCTTTTGGAGCTACATATTTGTATATGATCTGTGAATCATTGAGATGCATTAACAGTTACTTATTTTTGTTCGCTCGGTGTTTACAAGTTACTGATCGATCTCTAGCTAGCCTACTAATGCGCTCCTGGCAGTTTTATTTGCAACGCAAGATCTAAAGTGGCAGTTTTTTGAATAAAAATGCCTACCTCTAAAGAAACTGACAAGCTACACTATCCTACCTACTCAATCCTACACAGATAAATAGCGGATCACGCACATACTACCTCCTTTCCGGTTTGCAAGGCTCAATTCAAGAAACGACCTACTCGACCCTACACGAATAAATAGCGGATCACGCACATACTAGTACCTCCTTTCCGGTTTGCAGGGCTTAATTCAAACATCTCACCAACCAAGGTACTCCCTCGGTCCGGGTTTATTAGTCCCGTGAGCAAAGCAGCAAGACCAAGGCATGCAAAAGTTTAAGCCTAATTAATTCCAGCTATTTAAGTGGCTGCATGTGTACCATTGGCTGCGACTCGTTGCATGTTGCTCCGCGTACTGGCTGCGAGTGATTCTGAGTGGCTGCATGCAGCCGGCCATAATTAAGGCAGCTAACTGATGCGAAAAAAGATGCGCTTTAATTGTTGCGGGCTTTTTAAATCTGTGGAATCATTATTGACAAGGAGGGAGATGATTCGAGTGCACTCATTTGACCGCCATGCCGGCGTGCGCCCCAGACGGGACGGGATGGCACAGTCATAATTTCAGTTTCCCTAGTTTTCCACGGCAAGCTGGCGCGCTAATCCATTATGCATTGAATTCCGATGACCGTCGCGCTACCTTCCGCCTATAAGTACTGTTTCCCGGCCTTCTCCGGTGGCAGCGTGACCCAACTCGCCATATCCTCATAAGGCCCCACCGGCCCGATGTTGCTCGCCACGTCCGCTATGCCCCCGCCCGTCCGCGGTAGGCGATGCCGGAGGCGGTCATCGCCGGAACTAGTGTTTGGTTTTTCACCGAAAGACAGACGGAGGGAGGAGGCATTCTATATGTCTTTAGATGGCAATGCGGAGATCGAGTAGTTGTTGGAGCGCGACCGCCTGGTGGAGGAGCAGGAGTTGTTGGAGCGCGACCATCTGGCGAAGGAGCAGCGTATCACCGATTTGCGCCGCGAGCGGGACATGGAGCAGAAGCGCATTGACACTCTGAGTCACGAGCAGAGCACCCAAAACTGGGCCGACTACATGGAGGCCGGTGCCCGGCAAATAGCCCTGGAGGCTATCAGGCACGCACGCGTTCGCGGCGCCGATTTTTACTACCAGCTCATCAAGTGGGTTTCCCGCTTGGAAGCCGAAGCTTCGGTGGACCACGCCGGCATGGAAAGGGCCAACACGCACGAGCAACGCGCCCTATCGCACCTCTTGTAAGTCCGAGGCGAGGCACAGGACGTTGGTGCCGGCGTTTAGCGTATACCATAGATGGCGGTCGGCATCATCTAGTTAGCTAAGAGTAAGTTAGTACTTGTACACTACTATAGTATTAGTGGGAGTAGATAGGTAACTTGGCTATGATGGTTGTCAATGTGGAAGTTCAGTACTCTATATGTGCATCAGACCTGTTACTTTGCTCTGAATGTTGAACTTTCCGTTTGAACGTATGGAATGGGCTGTTATTTTTTTAAAATGGGTTGTATTTTCCTCCACGGGTTTAGAGGCTGACTTGTGGGCCTACCAAGTTGACACGTACACAATGAGGAGATGATTGTACGTGGAGAGGATGATAGCAGGGACCCGCCAAGGTCATGGCAGTACGCAAGCAAGTGCCTCCTTATTTCAAGCCAATAAAAAAATGGCTCCTCCTAGTGGATTTTTGACATCTGGGTCCCATGCCATTGTCAACGTAGTCAATAAACGAGAGAATTGCACAACGAGCGGCTGACACCAGGGACCCAGCAGCTCGCCCAATTATTTTTGTTTTGGGTTAATTTGATAAATGCCACTCCAAATCTGGTGTTTCCGAGAAATGCCACTTCAATTTCCATACTTTGAAAAATGCCATTTCATGCCATTTCTAGTGGCATTTTTCGAAGTCTGGAGTGGCGTTTTCCAAAGTTTGCAAACTGCAGTGGCGTTTTTCAAAGTTTGCAAAAATTGTAGTGGCATTTTTCAAAGTTTGGAAATTGCAGTGGCATTTTTATGAATCACCATAATTGGAGTGGCATTTATCTAATTTGTTTTTGAGACGGAAGAAGGGTGTCAACTGGGCTGTGCGGGACACTCTGGCCTATCTAGACAGCCTTTTCTTTTATGTTTACCATAGACCAACCCAGTAGTTTTTCTTTCTTTTTGAAAATGGCTAGCCCCATTTTTTTGTGATTTGTCAAGTAAGTCGCTTTATCAGGCATGTTGGGCTGCAAATCTTCTTTAAAGACGAGGAGAGCTTCATTCGGCTGGCCGAGAAAATGGACTATCAGTAATGATAAATGGGATGTACATTTTTAAAACACATCAAACCAGCAATTAGTTTCAAATATCTTTTTTTTCATTTCGAGATTTTAAATTGCATTGATTTTTATGCATGGACAATTTGTTGGATTTTATATTGATATACATTTATTTTTAAAATCAGTCTGAATGTGACTCGAAATTTCGGGATTAAAAACAGTTCAGACCGCACAGACATATGCAAAATTTCATATAATTTTTTAACCGTGACCACAATATGGGTTGTAATGCTAACAAAAAGAATATGGGCTCCAAAAAACCCGTAAGAATTAGAAAATAGGCTGTAAATTATTTGAAATAATGGCAAATGGCATGTATGATGTTTTCCACAGATTTGAGACTTTCCTAAAATAAGGTTGACGCACAAGCAGTGACTGTTGGATGTCCATCCAATGGTCGTCGTGCTTCTTCAATCTCTGCTCTTCCTGCTCCAGCCGCTCAAACAAGCGCCGGCAGGACTGCCTGCTCCATCCTTCCCGCGGCCGGCTGTGCTGCCGCGCAGGCCTCACTGCCCCACCGTACTCCCATCGCTAGCCTAGCCATCCCTCTACTCACCCACACCTGTTGTTATTCTCCGGCGACGGCAGATGAACCAGTAAACCCTCGTACAGTCGTACTCCCCTCCGCGTGGGAAACAACTGCCGAGTCTTCCTTGGATCTGTGTCGTTCCCTTCCTAGGCCTCACCGTCGTTCACCACCCTGGTGCTCTCGGCGTGGTGTGGTCAACGTGGTCAACGACCGACATGCATCTGAAGTGGACTGTACGTGGAGAGGTTGACAGCTGGGTCCACGGTCGCACGCAAGGAAATGCCTCCTTATTACGCGCAAAATAATGATTCCTCCACCTGACATATGGGACCCACCGAAAGGGCCTCTGTATTTCGCAAAAAAAATGTTACCGCCGCTGACAGCTCAGACCCACCAGCTATATCTTCGCACGCAAGGAAGTGCCTCCTTATTACGCACAAAAAATGAATACTACCCCTGCTAGCTGGGACCCAGTATAGTGGGCCTACTAAGTTGACGGGGACGGAGGGCTTTGTCAACTTAGTCAATATGCACGATTCTAGCTCGACTGACCGTACGATGCCCATGCAACAGCCGTAGTGCTTCTTCAACCTCTGGTCTTCTTGCTCCAGCCGCCCAAAGCAGCGCCGGTCGTGCCGCATGCTCCTGCCTCCTGTGGCCGGCTGTGATGCCACGGAGGCATCACTGCCTCCTACTACTCCCACCGCTGGCCAGGCCATCCGTCTACTCACCCACACCCCCTGTTATTCTATGGCGACGATAGCCTCACACCGCAGCCAGACTAGTGGACCCTCGTACTCCTCTCCGCGTGGGCATCCACTGTCGTGTCTTCCCCAGCTCCGCGTCGTCCCCTTCCTAGGCCTCGCTGTCGTCCACCGCCCTGGTGCTCTCGGTGCGGCATGGTCAACGTGGTCAAGGAACGACTTCCATCGGACATGGACTGTACATGGAGAGGCTGACAGCTGGGTCCACGGCCGCAGCAAGCAAGTGCCTCCTTATTACGCGGAAAATAATGATACATCCACCTGACAGCAGGGACCCACTAGACGGGCCACCGTATTTTGCAAAAAAAAACATTTCCCCCCGACTGCTGGGACCCACTAGCTACATCTTCGCACGCAAGGAAGTGAGTCCGGGCAAAAAAATGATTCGCCCCCCTGACTGCTGGGACCCACCAGCTACATCTTCGCACGCAAGGAAGTGCCTCCGGGCAAAAAAAATGATTCACCCCCCTGACTGCTGGGACCCACCAACTACATCTTCGCACGCACGGAAGTGCCTGACAATCGGGACCCACCTGGTCGAAGTGTACTTAGCGTTGTCATTCTGGTCGTGAACATGTATGTACATACTGGTGGATGTAGAGGCGCGCACGTGTCATAGTAGAGGCAGGCACGTGTCATAGTAGAGGCGCGCACGTAGCATGTAAACGTACGTACAGCGGCCAGTGTGCAAGAAAGAAAATACGGCCACGTATGTGTACATACGGGTAGGGTCTCGAACGCCTACTCGTGCATACGTACTCGTGTACATGGCTGGGTCGGAACGGAGAAAGAGCGTCGTTGTCGTGTTCATGGGGAGGCAACGGAATGCGTCGTGTTCATGGGGAGGCAACGGAATGCGTCGTGTTCATCGGGAGGCAACAGAACGCGTGGGAGCCAACCGACTGGGTCGGAACGGAATGCGTCGTCGTGTTCATCGAGAGGGCTTGGACGGAACAGGGCGATGGAAACAAGGCCTGGCGTACCGCAGAATGGAGGAAACGGCCTTGTGTTTGACTGGCCACATTCGAAACGGGACCATGTTCATCGGGAGGGGTCTGGCGTACCGCAAAACGGAGGAAACACACCTCCTACGGTCAAAACGGGGGTCCTGTTGATCGGGAGGGGTGTGGCGTACCGCAAAACGGACAAAACGGACTTATGTTGGAGCGCTATGGTTGAAAGGGGGGTCCTGTTCATCGGGAGGGGTGTGGCGTACCACAAAATGGGACTCCACGGGATACTGTTCATCTCCACCGTCGACCTCCTCTAGCCTCCACGGGCTACTATTCATCCACCGTCGACCTCCTCCAGCCTCCACGTGCGACTGTTCATCCATGGGCTCCTGTTCATCCAGCCTCCACCGCACGCTACTCCACCGGCTATTGTTCAACCACCCCTCTCCATGGGCTCCTGTTCAACCACCCCTCCACGGGATACTGTTCATCCACCCCTCCACCATCTACTGTTCATCCAGCCCTCCACGGGGTCGTCCTGTTCATCCATCCCTCCACGAGGTCCTGTTCATCTAGCCCCAACCGGCTTGATCGATCGGGTTCCTGTTCATCCAGAGACAATGCCACGGGTCCTGCTCATCCACTCCCACCGCTCACTGTTCATCCAAACCCCCCTGCAACGCTCACTGTTCATCCAGAGGCAGCATCGATCGGCTTCAGTTAGCAGCAGTAGCGAAGGAATCGCTCGATCGCTCAGGTTCAGTAACGCGTAGCCTGCAGTGCAATCGCTCGGGTTCAGTTAGGCGACGCCTCGCTCGGGTTCAGTTAGAGCCCAACGCCTCACACACACATGCGTACGTGTATGAGAGAAACTCGCATCGCTCTCTCCCGACCACCCACCGTAACCAGGAACTCCTCGAAATTTTCCTCGCCCTCGCTTCTACCACGGTTTTTTCTGTCATGGACGGCTCAAAGAATGTCATGCCGCTGCGTCTCCGGCCCGCCCAGGATGAAAAACCCATTTTCTATCATGATTTTTTGTCATAGAAGTAGGAGCCCACCACATCTATGATGATACCGGGTTTGTTCACAATTATCATCATAGAAGTGTCATAAGTATGACAGAAAAAAGTTTAGTTCGGCCAAAAATGTCACGGATGTGTCTTTTTTTTGTAGTGTAAGGTTCGTACTTTCACAAGTGCAAGTTCTCTCAACAATAATAACATAATTGGATCATATAACTATCCCTCAACATGCAACAAAGAGTCACTCCAAAGTCACTAATAGCAGAGAACAAACAAAGAAATTATGGTAGGATACGAAACCACCTCAAAGTTATCCTTTCTAATCGATCTATTCAAGAGTCTGTAGTAAAATAATAGGAAGCTATTCTTTCCGTTCGATCTATCATAGAGTTCATACTAGAATAACACCTTAAGACACAAATCAACCAAAACCCTAATGTCACCTAGATACTCCAATGTCACCTCAAGTATCTGTGGGTATGACTATACGATATGCATCACACAATCTCAGATTCATCTATTCAACCAACACAAAGTACTTCAAAGAGTGCCCCAAAGTTTCTACCGAAGAGTCAAGACGAAAACGTGTGCCAACCCCTATGCATAAGTTCACAAGGTCACTGAACCCGCAAGTTGATCACCAAAACATACATCAAGTAGATCACATGAATATCCCATTGTCACCACAGATAAGCACGGCAAGACATACATCAAGTGTTCTCAAATCCTTAAAGACTCAATCCGATAAGATAACTTCAAAGGGAAAACTTAATCCATTACAAGAGAATAGAGGGGGAGAAACATCATAAGATCCAACTATAATAGCAAAGCTTGCGATACATCAAGATCGTGCCGAATCAAGAACAAGAGAGAGAGAGAGAGAGAGAGAGATATCAAACACATAGCTACTGGTACATACCCTCAGCCCCGAGGGTGAACTACTCCCTCCTCATCATGGAGAGCGCCAGGATGATGAAGATGGCCACCGGTGAGGGATCCCCCTCCGGCAGGGTGCTAGAAAGGGCTCCCGAGAGGTTTTTGGTGGCTACACAGGCTTGCGGTGGCAGAACTCCTGATCTATTGTGATCCTCGATGTTTTTAGGCTATATGGACATGTATAGGCAAAAGAAGTCGGTCAAGGGAGCCACGAGGGGCCACGAGGGTGGGGCCGCGCCCAGAGGGTAGGGCGCGCCTCCATGCCTCATGGCCACCTCGAAGCTTCCCTTACATGCACTCCTAGTCCCTTGGATTGCTTCCGTTCCAAAAATAACTTTCTTGAAGGTTTCATTCCGTTTGGACTCCATTTGATATTCCTTTTCTTCGAAACACTGAAATAGGCAAAAAAACAGCAATATGGGATGGGCCTCCGATTAGTAGGTTAGTCCCAAAAATGATATAAAAGTGTAAAGTAAAGCCCATAAACATCCAAAACAGATAGTATAATAGCATGGAACAATCAAAAATTATAGATACGTTAGAGACGTATCAAGCATCCCCAAGCTTAATTCCTGCTCGTCCTCGAGTAGGTAAATGATAAAAATAGAATTTTTGATATGGAATGCTACCTAGCATAATTCTCAATGTAATTTTCTTTATTGTGGCATGAATATTCAGATCCAAATGATTCAAAATTAAAGTTCATATTGACATAATAAATAGTAATACTTCAAGCATACTAATAAAGCAATCATGTCTTCTCAAAATAGCATGGCTAAAGAAAGTTATCCCTACAAAATCATATAGTCTGGCTATGCTCTATCTTCATCACACAAAGTACTTAATCATGCACAACCCCGATGACAAGCCAAGAAATTGTTTCATACTTTAGTAATCTCAAACGTTTTCAACTTTCATGCAATACATGAGCGTGAGCCATGGACATAGCATTATATGTGGAATAGAATGGTGGTTGTGGATAAGACAAAAAAGAAGATAGTGTCACATCAACTAGGCGTATCAACGGGCTTTGGAGATGCCCATTAATATATATCAATGTGAGTGAGTAGGGATTGCCATGCAACGGATGCACTAGAGCTATAAGTGTATGAAAGCTCAACAAAAGAAACTAAGTGGGTGTGCATCCAACTTGCTTGCTCACGAAGACCTAGGGCATTTTGAGGAAGCTCATCATTGGAATATACAAGCCAAGTTCTATAATGTAACATTCCCACTAGTATATGAAAGTGACAACATAGGAGACTCTCTATCATGAAGATCATGGTGCTACTTTGAAGCAAAAGTGTGGAAAGAGGATAGTAGCATTGTCCCTTCTCTCTTTTTCTCTCATTTTTTGGGCCTTTCTCTCCTTTTTTTATGGCCTTTCTCTATTTTTTTTATTTGGCCTTTCTCTTTTTTTTATAAAGTTTGAAGTCTCATCCCGACTTGTGGGGGAATCATAGTCTCCATCATCCTCTCCTCACTTGGGACAATGCTCTAATAATGAAGATCATCACACTTTTATTTACTTAAAACTCTAGATTACAACTCAATACTTAGAACAAAATATGACTCTATATGAATGCCATCGAAACTTCACCCAAAATATGACTCTATATGTGTTTTACAACTCAACACCGGGATATGCAATGAATCAAGAGTGACATATATAGAAGAATTATGAAGGTGGCTTTGCCACAAATACGATGTCAACTACATGATCATGAAAAAACAATATGACGATGATGATGTGTCTCATAATACACGGAACGGTGGAAAGTTTAGGTTCTTACTACTCCTTAGGGTGCCTGGGGCATCCCGAAGCTTAGGTTCTTACTACTCCTTATTTCATAGTCCATCGAAACTTCACCCAAAACTTGAAAACTTCACAACACAAAACTCGTAAGATCCGTTAGTACAAGAAAACAAACCACCACTTTAAGGTACTGTAATGAAATCATTCTTTATTCATATTGGTGTAATATCTACTGTATTAAAACTTCTCTATGGTTCATACCCTCCGATACTACTCATAGATTCATCAAAATAAGCAAACAACACAATGAAAACAGAATCTGTCAAAAACAGAACAGTCTTTAGTAATCTGTATCATTCGAATACTTATGTAACTCCACAAATTATGAAATAAATTGGTGGACCTTAAGAATTTGTCTATTAATCATCTGCAAAAACAATCAACCTAAAAGCACTCTCCAGTAAACAATGGCAGCTAATCTCGTGAGCGCTAAAGTTTCTATTTTTTACAGCAAGATCATAAAGACTTCACTCAAGTCTTCCCAAAGGTTCTACTTGGCACAAAAACTAACTAAAACATGAAACCACATCTAACTGGAGGCTATATGAATTATTTATTACTAAACAGGAGCAAAAAGCAAGGAACAGAAATAAAATTGGGTTGCCCCCCAACAAGCGCTAACGTTTAACGCCCCTAACTAGGCATGATGATTTCAATGATGCTCACATAAAAGATAAGAATTGAAACATAAGGAGAGCATCATGAAGAATATGACTAGCACATTTAAGTCTAACCCACTTCCTATGCATAGGTATTTTGTGAGAAAAAAACTTATGGGAACAATAATCAACTAGCATAGGAAGGCAGGCAAAAAAACATAACTTCAAGATTTTAAGCACATAGAAAGGAAACTTGATATTATTGCAATTCCTACAAGCATATGTTCCTCCCTCATAATAATTTTCAGTAGCATCATGAATGAATTCAACCATATAACCAGCACATAAAGCATTCTTTTCATGATCTACAAGCATAGAATTTTTATTACTCTCCACATAAGCAAATTTCCTCTCATGAATAATAGTGGGAGCAAACTCAACAAAATAATTATCATGTGAGGCATAATCCAATTGAAAACTAAAATCATGATGACAAGTTTCATGGTTATCATTATTCTTTATAGCATACATATCATCACAATAATCATCATAAATATGAGGCCTACTTTCATCATAATAAATTTGCTCATCTATACTTGGGGGACAAAAAATATCATATTCATCAAACATAGCTTCCCCAAGCTTGTGGCTTTGCATATCATTAGCATCATGGATATTCAAGGAATTCATACTAACAACATTGCAATCATGCTCATCATACAAAGATCTAGTACCAAACATTTTAATGCATTATTCTAGCAATTGAGCACAATTTTCCTTACCATCATTTTCACGAAAGATATTAAAAAGATGAAGCGCATGTGGCAAACTCAATTCCATTTTTTGTAGTTTTCTTTTATAAACTAAACTAGTAATAAAACAAGAAACTAAAAGATTTTATTGCAAGATCTAAAGATATACCTTCAAGCACTCACCTCCCCGGCAACGACGCCAGAAAAGAGCTTGATGTCTACTATGCAACCTTCTCCTTGTAGACGTTGTTGGGCCTCCAAGTGCAGAGGTTTGTAGGAAAGTAGAAAATTTCCCTCAAGTGGATGACCTAAGGTTTATCAATCCGTGGGAGGCGTAGGATGAAGATGGTCTCTCTCAAGCAACCCTGCAACCAAATAACAAAGAGTCTCTTGTGTCCCCAACACACCCAATACAATGGTAAATTGTATAGGTGCACTAGTTCGGCAAAGAGATGGTGATACAAGTGCAATATGGATGGTAGATATAGGTATTTGTAATCTGAAAATATAAAAACAGCAAGGTAAAAAGTGGTAAAAGTGAGCGTAAACGGTATTGCAATGTGTTTAAACAAGGCCTAAGGTTCATACTTTCACTAGTGCAAGTTCTCTCAACAATAATAACATAACTGGATCATATAACTATCCCTCAACATGCAACAAAGAGTTACTCCAAAGTCACCAATAGCAGAGAACAAACGAAGAAATTATGGTAGGGTACGAAACCACCTCAAACTTATCCTTTCTAATCAATCTATTCAAGAGTCCGTAGTAAAATAACATGAAGCTATTATTTCCGTTCGATCTATCATAGAGTTCATACTAGAATAACACCTTAAGACACAAATCAACCAAAACCCTAATGTCACCTAGATACTCCAATGTCCCCTCAAGTATCCATGGGTATGATTATACGATATGCATCATACAATCTCAGATTCATCTATTCAACCAACACAACATACTTCAAAGAGTGCCCCAAAGTTTCTACCGAAGAGTCAAGACGAAAACGTGTGCCAACCCCTATGCATAAGTTCACAAGGTCACTGAACCCACAAGTTGATCACCAAAACATACATCAAGTAGATCACGTGAATATCCCATTGTCACCACAGATAAGCACGGCAAGACATACATCAAGTGTTCTCAAATCCTTAAAGACTCAATCCGATAAGATGACTTCAAAGGGAAAACTCAATCCATTACAAGAGAGTAGAGGGGGAGAAACATCATAAGATCCAACTATAATAGCAAAGCTCGCAATACATCAAGATCGTGTCGAATCAAGAACACGAGAGAGAGAGAGAGAGAGATCAAACACATAGCTACTGGTACATACCCTCAGCCCCGAGGGTGAACTACTCCCTCCTTGTCATGGAGAGCGTCGGGATGATGAAAATGGCCACCGGTGAGGGATCCCCCTCCGGCAGGGTGCCAGAAAGGGCTCCCGAGAGGTTTTTGGTGGCTACAGAGGCTTGCGGTGGCGGAACTCCCGATCTATTGTGCTCCTCGAAGTTTTTAGGGTATATGGACATTATAGGCAAAAAAGTCGGTCAGGGGAGCCATGAGGGGCCCACGAGGGTGGGGGCGTGCCCAGGGGGTAGGGCACGCCTCCCTGCCTCGTGGCCACCTCGAAGCTTCCCTTACATGCACTCCAAGTCCCCTGGATTGCTTCCGTTCTAAAAATAACTTTCCCGAAGGTTTCATTCTGTTTGGACTCCGTTTGATATTCCTTTTCTTCGAAACGCTGAAATAGGCAAAAAAAACAGTAATATGGGCTGGGCCTCCGGTTAGTAGGTTGTCCCAAAAATGATATAAAAGTGTAAAGTAAAGCCCATAAACATCCAAAACAGGTAGTATAATAGCATGGAACAAGAAAAAATTATAGATACGTTGGAGACGTATCAGTGGAGGCTGAGGTCACTGTCGGTGTTGAAACCGGCGGATCTCGGGTAGGGGGTCCCGAACTATGCGTCTTAGGCTAATGGTAACAGGAGGCAGGGGACACGACCTTTTACCCAGGTTCGGGCCCTCTCGATGGAGGTAATACCCTACTTCCTGCTTGATTGATCTTGATGATATGAGTATTACAAGAGTTGATCTACCACGAGATCATAGAGGCTAAACCCTAGGAGCTAGCCTATGATTCTGATTGGTCGTCCTACGGACTAAACCCTCCGGTTTATATAGACACCGGAGGAGGCTAGGGTTACATAGAGTCAGTTACAGAGAAGGAGATCTAACATACGAATCGCCAAGCTTGCCTTCCATGCAAAGGAGAGTCCCATCCGGACACGGGACGAAGTCTTGAATCTTGTATCTTCATAGTCCAACAGTCTGGCCAAAGTATATAGTCCGGTTGTCCGGATACCCCCTTATCCAGGACTCCCTCAGTATCCCCTGAACCAGGCTTCAATGACGATGAGTCCGGCGCGCAGGTTGTCTTCGGCATTGCAAGGCGGGCTCCATCTCCGAATACTCCATAGAAAATTTTTAACACAAGGATTGTGACCGGCTATGCAAGATAATCTCCACACACCATTATAGAGAGCATACTTTTTCACGAACCGAATCCACTGACATTTTTTCATAACTTGATATCACATTGTGGCCCGGTCCATATCCGAACCGTTTCTCAACCAGCTACTGCGCATATTGTGAGGCGGTTTTCTGGGCATGTTTTGTCAAAGCAGAGATCGTGTCCCCCTTATCACGGGACTCTCATCAATATGGGTGCAGGTAGCACAACCGTACTGCCAATCGCGGCGAGTGGGGAACGAGCAGGTTCCATCAGGCAAGTGGGGAGGCGCAAAGTTTTTATTGCCTCTATAAAGAGATAAGGCCTCCTCTTCTTCACCCATGCCTTCTCCTTCCGCTCGTCCATTCCCCTCCGCTCGAGACCTAGCGCCCAAGCGCCCATCTTCTCCACCAGAAGAGGTTCTCCGAAAATGTTCGGATCTGGAGCAGGAGGCAAGTGGATGGCCTCTACCGTCCCAGCGCCTTACAAGGCGCCGAAGAAAGAGGCCTTCAAGGAGGCCAAGGAGACCCGAAGCAGCCTCCGTCGCCGCGGTGCTTCAGAAACAAAATCCGAAGACTCCAACGTCCATCCTTCCTCTGAAGATGACAAGGAGGAGGAAGAAGACAAGTCCTCCATGGGGGAAGGAAAGAAAAGGACGGCCTCCTCATCCTTGGAGGCTGAATCGCCAAAGAGGGGGGGGAATCCCCTTCCAGAGGCGTCCACCACGGCTACCAATAGCAGCCCGGAGTGAGATCCTAGGGCCTAGCCCCTGGTAAAATCGTGAGTACATGAAATCCGAACACGCCTACACGTCCAGGATCACTAAGGTGTAATATTTTAACTTGCGCCACACTTTGTGCAGCCCGGCGAGGTCTCTCGCCAAACAGTCCTCATCGGAGGATTCGCTGAGCTCAGATGCCCTAGAGAGCGAGACGCCTCCGGAGGCCCCTTCCCCAAAGCCTGGGCGTGACACCGAGGTGTCATCCCAGAAGGATCCAGACCAGGGAGGGAACACCTCTGGGGCCGGATACACGGGAGCAACGGTTCCCATGAGCGTCGACAGCGGGGGCGATCTTAGATTTTGCCCGCAGCCGGACACGGTCCCGGAGACCTTTAAGGATCCGGGATCAGGCAGGCAGCCCACCTTGACTGAAGGAGGTGAGCCCGTGCCACCGGCAACCTCTGTCCAACCAGAGGTGCAGGGCAGCTTATTGATAGCGCTAAAGAGTGCTTCCATCATCGATGAACATCGCGCCCTTATGGGTGTGGTGATTGAAAAGATTCAGTCCGCTGAGAGTGGACTGAATGAGTCCTGCATCAGCCTTATAAAAGGCGTTGAGGTATGTTTTAGGAACTTTTGAAGATTTTCATAGTATGGATAGTAGCCCCTGATGCACTGTCCGGTGAAAAGAAAGAACCGGACAGGGAATCAAATTTCCGCTTCGCAGGAGACTCAGTTGATGACATATATCTCTTCCTTTATAAAGAGGCGTCTATAGAGACGACCGCCTCTCATACTGCAGAAGTGTCCGGACTGAAGCAGAGTCTGGAGCGGGCCGAAGAAGAACTTGGCCGAGTGAAGAAGCAGTTGGAGGACAAGCAAGGTATGTCGAAACCTTGATAACTTTAGCACTAAGGAGTAGTTGTGCCTGATGAAATTATTTGTATTGTGTGCTCTAGGGGCAGGTGCCGAAATTGAGGTGCTTAAGAAGGTTGTGGCCGAAGCCGACAAGAAGGCCGCCGCGAAGCAGGCTCTTCGCGAGAAGCATGAGGCCAGGGTCATTGAAGCTGAACGAGAGCTCCAAGAGGCTGTGAAGAAAAGCGAGACTTTGGAGCAGAGTCTATCAGGGAAAGAATCCAAACTCGCCCAAGCTCTCCAAGCCGCAAATGATGCTCGAGAGGAAGCCCAAGGTGCTCTGAAGGACATTCAGGAGGCGAGGAGGATTGCGGCTGGTAAGGCTTTTTCTTATTCAAAGCGATTTTGATGTAATAACAGGAGATATTCAAAGTGACAAATTGAATTCTTATTTCTCCAGGGGCGTTTGCGGACCTGCCATGCAGCATATCTGATGCTGCTCAATTCTACCGAGCTGAGGAGAAGAAGACTGCGGAAAAGCATTTCTGGTCGCAGTATTTGGCGCCGAATTATCCGGTGCCACTTGTCGATCAGCTGAAGCAGCTGATCGAACTGCACCAGGTGGCCGAACTAGCCATGAAGGACTTAGTTATCCGGCTATGGCCCGCCGAGCCAATTCCAAGTAGTTACTTCGGGCTCGTGAAGCGGATTGTGGGTGCTTGCCCTTGGCTCGAAGTCATTAAGCGGTCGATCTGTATAGAAGGTGCACGAATGGCATTTGCCCATGCAAAAGTGCTCTGGGGGAAGCTTGATGTTGAAAAGCTGATGACTGAGGGACCGCCGGAGGGTAAGGAGCACCACAAGCCCAAATTATATTATGATGGTGTCCTGAAAGGAGCCCTCCTTGTGGCGGAGCAATGTACCAAAGACATTATATTTCCCTGAAGACAGTCATGTTGTCCTTTGTAATGCGGGATGCTGGCACTTTTATTATGTATTGCCTATTATATAAAAGTTTTTCCTCATGTGCGACCGTTTGATATATATGAATCCTAAGAGTTGGCCAGTCATCGGCTTCTGCCCCCACGTAGAAAGTACGGGGGTGTTCGGGATAACCCTGAACACTCTTTATCCCATTTTTGGATCCTTGAAGGAGGTGTTCAGCACAATGAACCAGGAAATTGGACTATACGGCTTTATCACTCTCACTTAGCCATAGGAATTCGAGTATGGTAGGCGCAGCCCCTGGTGTTCGGAAGACCGCACGAGGGGCTCTAACAGCACCTGATTGGAAGACCGATCCGTCGCACTCTGCATTTGTTATGGCATTATGCGGGATAAATCTTTAAAGATTTTACAACCTCTCGAACAGCTGACCAGCTCTAGCCGTATCATGACAGTCAATTTTCGGCTTTCTCTACTGAGGTGCTCGTCCGGAAGAACCGGGACACAATCGCAGTAGTTCTCCCAGTGCTATCTTAGCCGATAGAACGGAACGTAAGGTACCAAAACATGGGAGCCAGGCAAACCCAATTAATGACCCAAGACATGATTCGGAGCTGATGCATATAATGCTATAAGTTCGGGGTGTCGGGCGACCGACAAGGTGGCCGGACTTTGTTGCCATATTATGGGTACAATGAAGCCCCTGGCGTATTAGGGCGTGACATGATGTGCGGATGCCGTTATGACAAAAAGGGTCTCAATGAGGAATGGTAGCCGGTAAGTGTCATGTAACTCTATATGTTGTAGTTGATTGACACATCTATGCGTATGAGTACGATTTATGCTATAAAAAGAGGAATGATGGCGGAACCTGTTGAGACCGGGCGGGAGGAAGCTGTGTGCGGATCCGAACTGTATTCGGATTGTCTTCTTGGGGAATATTTATATATTCCCTCTTTGTGCATCCAAGCTGATTCCATGTCGCCAGTCCTGTTCTGTGCAAAAGTAAGCGTGTAAAGAAAATGCTTAGAGACATTTGTGTGTCATAGAGCGGTTGGATCACGAGGCCCTCCCCAGCTTATGCCGAAGTGCTTGATTGAAGCCTGGTCGAGCCGGGCTATCATGCCGTAAAGTAATTTGGACTCCTTTGTTGGTGTCCGGGAGGTTGGCTGTCGAATCAAGGTTCGATAAAAAGGCATAACTCGCTGCTTCAGTGGCGGTATACTTTCTGGTGCCTAGGTGGAGTTCGGCCTTGCCCGTAATTGAGGCTATGTTACGTGGGCTTGGCATTTTAAGTTTTCCATAGGCACGGTGTGGTACGGCGTTGAATCAAGCCAACGCGGTTTGCCCTGGGAGTACGTAATAGTTAGTGTATAGGGGGGAAATGTCTAAGACTGACTCTTCAGTATGGTGATTGTTTGGTGATCCGAAGACAACCTCCAGGGTGGTGGGCCTGTAAAACTCACCTATGCACCTGGTACGACATCTTGAGAAGATGTTTTTAGCGGGCTTGATGCTCGAGCGATCAATACCTATCTGGCACACTGTGTCCTGGTTCAGCAAGTTTGGGTTGTTGTCCCTGCCAATAGGGGCTCGTATGTGGTGGAACCCGCTAACTATTGGGTCGAGGATAAGTGCAACTGAATTGCCATGGTTGAAAATTGGCTGGACGGTCTGTATGATAGAAAATAATCGGCCGTAATTTTGTACCCTGGGGTGACTTGCTTTGTTGAGTTGTCATCCCGAAGAGTACGCATTCGTTCCCATTTGGGGATGTGGATGGTGTTTATCACGTTCACCTTTTTGGTTTGCGGAGAGATTTCTTTTGCCCTATAATGCTTGATGGTTTGGGCTCCTCATTGTCTTTATAGCTTTGAGACCCCTTCTTATTGTTTCCGGCACGTGATCGGCTGGCTTGTTTGAAGATTCGACATTCTCTATTGGTATGTTTGGCTGCTGTTCCTGGGGTACCATGAATTTGACATGGGCGGTCAAGTATGCAGTCTAGGCTGGATGGGCCCGATTTATTCTTTTTTCGCTGACCGCACTGGGAGCCGTGGAATCCGGCATCGACTGCCGTGTCTTGGGCATCATCATTGTTCTTGTGACGCTTGTGTTTATTGCGTCGAGGTTTATGGATGCTGTCTCGTAGGTCCTGCGTGTTGCCCCGGGCCGTAATGTATTGGCGTTGTGGTGTGGGCTTGTATTTGGGCTGGTATGATGTTTTACCTCGGCCACGAGGTGGCCGGTTAGCCTCGTCCTGTGCTGGTAGTGTGGTCTTTAGGACCTCCTCCTTGAGTTGAGGTAGCAACTTGTGCTTTGGATAACCTTTGGTGGGGCGGTCGAGCACGTATTCCTCGGCTGCCAGGACCTAAGTCCATCTGTGTGTGAGCAGATCTTGATCAGCTTGGAGCTGCTGCTTCTTCCTTTTCAGGCTTCTTGCAGTGGCTATAAGCCGGTACTTGAAGCGCTCCTGCTCTACGGGATCCTCAGGCATGCCGAATTCATCGTCGCCGAGGCTCATCTCGTCTTCGGAGGGAGGCATATAGTTGTCATCCTCCAAGTATCCGTCTGTCGCCTGTTCATCTGGGATAACCTGCCCGTCTTCCTATTCGGCCTGCTTGAAGGTAGGCTGATCAGGATTGTATTCATCTTCGGCACCATCTGGATTGTTTTCTTCTCCCGTGTCGGTATTGCTGTGGCAGGGCTTAGAGCGGCGCCAATGACGCCCCTGCTCTGATTGCTTCCCTAAGGGGTTATGCTCTATGGCCTCGTCGCCATTATTCTCTTTGGGGGTGTCCACCATGTATATATCATACGAGGATGTGGCTGTCTAGTGCCCTGTGGGCGGTGGTTCCTGTTCTTCTCCTGCATCGTCGTCCATACCATAGATGTCCTCGGAGTCAAAGTCAAGCACGTCGGTTAAATCATCGACAGTGGCAATGAAGTGGGTGGTGGGTGGGTAACGAATTTCTTCGTCATATGCTTCCCACTCGAGCCGTACATAGTTCGGTCAAGAGTCTCCTGACAAACAGAGAGACTTTAATGAATTCAATACATCTCCGAAGGGCGAGTGCCGAATGATATCCGCAGCGGTGAAGTCCATTACCGGAGCCGAATCGGGTTCGGTGGGCCCAGATGCGCACGGCTCGGAACATACGGCCGGACACAAGTCCGGGGGCACCGTGACACAGGTTTCCTTAGGGGTGGAGTCTGTGTTTGGCTCTATCGCCGATGGGTATGTGGCCTCCGTGGCGGGGTCCATCCACCCGTCCTCGGGCGATGCGATCTACTCCGGATTTAGGTCCGGAGCTACTGGAGGTGCGATATTCCGAATACTGTCCGACAGCAGATTTAAGTCGTGCTCGTCGTGACCGTTCCGCGCTCCTGGCACAGGCACGAATCCATCAAAGATCAAGTCTCCGTGGATATTGGCCGTGTAATTCAAGTTTCCGAATCTGACCTGATGGCCAGGGGTGTAGCTGTCGATCTGCTCCAGATGGCCAGGCGAATTTGCCCGTAGTGCGAAGCCGCCGAACACGAAGATCTGTCTGGGGAGAAAAATCTCACCCTGGACCGCGTTATTGTTGACGATTGAAGGAGACATCGAGCCTTTCCGCGACGACACAGTGGAACTCTCAATGAAAGCACCAATGTCGGTGTCAAAACCGGTGGATCTCAGGTAGGGGGTCCCGAACTGTGCGTCTTAGGCTAATGGTAACAGGAGGCAGGGGACACGATGTTTTACCCAGGTTCGAGCCCTCTCGATGGAGGTAATACCCTACTTCCTACTTGACTGATCTTGAGGATATGAGTATTACAAGAGTTGATCTACCACGAGATTGTAGAGGCTAAACCCTAGGAGCTAGCCTATGATTCTGATTGTTGTCGTCCTATGGACTAAACCCTCCGGTTTATATAGACACCGTAGGAGGCTAGGGTTACATAGAGTCGGTTACAGATAAGGAGATCTAACATCCAAATTGCCAAGCTTGCCTTCCACGCAAAGGAGAGTCCCATCCGGACACAGGACGAAGTCTTGAATATTGTATCTTCATAGTCCAATAGTCCGGCCAAATATATAGTCCGGCTGTCCGGATACCCCTTATCTAGGACTCCCTCAGTCACCCCCTCCGGCTTCGTGTACCTAACTTGAGGGTGGAAGTTGTTCGCTCACGCTCGTGTCTTGAAGGGGGGCAGACCCTCCACTTCAAGTTCGACGGGGCGGTGATGCTCTTTGTGAAGATATTCAGGAAGACCGGCTGCTGCCCGGAGAGCGACGACAACAACGGCGACCACCCCTCCTCAGGCGATGATGACCACAACAGTGGTGGTGACGTATTCGGCGGTGAACTTGACCATGGCGAACGCTGCAGCGCTTCCAGCGGTGATGGAACCTCCTTCGAGGGAAGCAGGAGCGACGACGACTACAATGAGCCGCCACGCCGCTGCATCAAGGTGGAGAATGACTCTGACTAGGCATCCGCGACGTCAGAGTCGGAGCCTCGGGAGCGATGGCCTCTGGGAGGAAGTTTCTTTTGTTCTTTCCTGCATTTGGATGACATGGGCCTCGTGGGGGCATGTAATAACTGTGGTGCTTGCGCCTTTATTTTAATGCTTCTATCATGTGTTTAAATCATCGTGGCATCTCTCGTTTGGGGTCGGCCCATTTTCTTTGCGATCTCTTAGTGCTCTACATCGCCGAGACCCAGTCCCCAAGCAAGCATCGGCTGTTGCTGGTATGCCAAGTTGAGATACCTCGGGAAAGGCCAGGAGGTGAGGGGCTCGACTTCCGGTAAGAGCTCCTGAGGTGCGATGCTCAAGAGGCCACCCTTGATGCACAAGCAGCTCCCGAGAGATAAACAGTCTTCGCCCAGACGAGATCGCGAAAGTAGTGGCGGACCATTATCAAGAGTCTCGCGCTTGGCGCGAAGAGGATGACTTAGCTTATGGGGCGGCTGAGGGAGTCCTGGATAAGGGGGTATCCGGCCAGCCGGACTATATACTTTCGCCGGACTATTGGACTATGAAGATACAAGATTCAAGACTTTGTCTCGTGTCCGGATGGGACTCTCCATTGCGTGGAAGGCAAGCTTGGTGATTTGGATGTTAGATCTCCTTCTTTGTAACTGACTCTATGTAACCCTAGCCTCCTTCGGTGTCTATATAAACCAGAGGGTTTAGTCTGTAGGACAACAACAATCATAATCATAGGCTAGCTCCTAGGGTTTAGCTTCTACGATCTCGTGGTAGATCAACTCTTGTAATACTCATATCATCAAGATCAATCAAGCAGGAAGTAGGGTATTACCTCCATCGAGAGGGCCCGAACCTGGGTAAAACATCGTGTCCCCTGCCTCCTGTTACCATTAGCCTAAGACGCACAGTTCGGGACCCCCTACCCGAGATTCGCCAGTTTTGACACCGAAATTGGTGCTTTCACTGAGAGTTCCACTGTGTTGTCGCCGCAAGGCTTGATGGCTCCTTCGATGATCAACAACAACACGGTCTAGGGTGAGATTTTTCTCCCCGGACAGATCTTCGTGTTCGGTGGCTTCGCACTGCAGGCCAATTCGCTTGGCCATCTGTAGCAGATCGACAGCTACGCCCCTCGCCATCAGGTCAGATTCAGAAACTTGAATTACACTGCCGATATCCGCGGAGACTTGATCTTCGACGGATTCGGGCCTACGCCAGGAGAGCTAGACGGTCACGACGAGCACGGCTTAAATCTGATGTCAGACAGTATCCGGGATATCGCACCTGCAGTAGCTCCGGACCTAAATCCATGGTGGATCGCGTCGCCCAAGGACGGGTGGATGGACCCCGCCATGGAGGACGCATACTCATCGGCGGTAGAGCCGAACACAGACTCCACCTGTAAGGAAGTCTGTGTCACCGGACCCCTGGACTTGTGTCCGGCTGTAGGTTCCAGACCATACGCATCCGGGCCCATCGAATCGATTGGGCTCCGGTAATGTTGTTCACTACTGCGGATATCTTTCAGCACTCGCCCTTCGGCGACATGCTGAATTCATTAAGGTATCTCTCTTTGTCAGGAGACTCTTGGCCGAACTATGTCTGGATCGAGTGGGGAGCAGGCGACGAAGAAATTCGTCACCCACCCACCACCCACTTCATTGCCACTGTTGATGATTTGACCGATGTGCTTGACTTCGACTCCGAAGACATCGACGGTATGGACGACGATGAAGAAGAAGAGCAGGAACCACCGCCCACAGGGCGCTGGACAGCCACCTCCTCGTATGATATATATATATATGGTGGACACTCCCAAAGAGAACAATAGCGATGAGGTAATAGAGGATAACCCCTTCGGGAAGAAATCAAAGCATGGGCGTCATCGGCGCCGCTCTAAGCCCCGCCACAGCAATATCGGCACAGGAGATGAAAACAATCCGGATGGTGCCGAAGATGAATACAATCCCGATCAGCCTGCCTTCGAGCAGGCCGAACAGGAAGACGGGCAGGTTAGCCCAGATGAACAGGCGACGGACGGATACTTGGAGGACGACAACTATATGCCTCCCTCCGAAGATGAGATGAGCCTCGGCGATGATGAATTCGGCGTGCCTGAGGATCCCGTAGAGTAGGAGCGCTTCAAGCGCCGGCTTATAGCCACTGCAAGAAGCCTGAAAAAGAAGCAGCAGTAGCTCCAAGCTGATCAAGATCTGCTCACAGACAGATGGACTGAGGTCCTGGCAGCTGAGGAATATGGACTCGAGCGCCCCACCAAAGGTTACCCAAAGCACAAGTTGCTACCCCAACTCGGGGAGGAGGTCCTAGAGCCTACATTACCAGCACAGGACGAGACTGACCGGCCACCTCATGGCCGAGATAAAACAGTGTACCAACCCGAATACCAGCCCGCACCCCCACGCCAATACACTACGGCCCGGGGCAATAAGCAGGACCTGTGAGATATATTGGAAAACAATGCATGACAGCCAAGATCGATCTACGGATCACGGGGGCGCGCCCCAGCACATGATGATGACCGTCATGCTGGATACATTAACAACAAGTCCAGCCGCGCGAACATAGCAGACCAGACTTACTCGAACTGCATAGTAACATAGCCCGGCATAGAGGCGCCGCACACCCCCTCTGCTTCACGGATGAAGTAATGGATCATGAATTCCTACAAGGGTTTAAACCCATAAACATCAAATCATACGATGGCACAACAGACCCCGCGGTATGGATCGAAGATTTCCTTCTCCACATTCACATGGCCCGCGGTGATGACCTGCATGCCATCAAGTATCTTCCCTGGCAGAATAGCCTGCCGGTAAATTCCATCGGCAGTTGGGAAAACCTGGAGGATGCGTTCCTCGACAACTTCCAAGGCACTTACGTGCGACCACCGGATGCTGATGACTTGAGTCACATTACCCAACAGCCCGGAGAGTCAGCTAGGAAATTCTGGACTCGGTTCCTAACTAAAAAGAACCAAATTGTCGACTGTCTGGACGCCGAAGCCTTGGCGGCCTTTAAGCATAATATCCGCACGAGTGGCTCGCCCGACATCTCGGCCAAGAAAAACCAAAGTCCATGGCGGCCCTCACGACACTCATGACCCGCTTTTGCGCGGGCGAGGACAGCTGGCTGGCTCGCAGTAGCACCACGCCAAGAAACTCCGGCACTTGAGATGTCCGCGACAGTAACGGCAAGCCACAGCGCAACAGGCATAAGCATCGGAACAATGACGACAACACCGAAGACACGGCAGTCAATGCCGGATTTAGTGGCTAAAAATCCGGTCAGCAGAAAAAGCCCTTCAAAAGAAACAATCCGGGATCGTGCAGTCTGGACCACATACTCAACCGCTCGTGCCAAATTCACGGCACCCCTGATAAGCCATTCAACCACACTAACAGGGATTGCTGGGTGCTCAAACAGGCCGGCAAGATAAATGCCGAAAACAAGGACAAGGGGCTGCATAGCGATGATGACGAGGAGCCCCGGCGTCTGAACACTGGGGGACAGAAGAAATTTCCTCCCCAGGTGAAAAGGGTAAACATGATCATGCCACCCACTTTCCCAAACGGGAACGAAAGTGTGCACTAAGGGACGTCTATGCGATGGAGCCAGTCGCCCCAAAGTTCAACCCATGGTCATCCTGTCCGATCACTTTTGATCATATGGACCACCCTACCAGCATCCGTCACGGCGGTTCAGCCGCATTGGTCCTTGACCCAATCATCGACGGATTCCAACTCACGCGAGGCCTTATGGATGGTGGCAGTAGCCTGAACCTGCTTTATCAGGACACAGTGTGCAAAATGGGCATCGATCCGTCGAGGATCAAACCCACCAAAACCACCTTCAAAGGTGTAATTCCAGGTGTAGAGGCCCGGTGTACGGGCTCAATAACACTGGAAGTGGTCTTCGGATCCCCGGGTAATTTCCGAAGCGAGGAGTTAATCTTTGATGTCGTCCCTTTCCGTAGTGGCTATCATGCACTGCTTGGACGAACCGCATTCGCTCGATTCAATGCGGTACCACACTATGCATACCTCAAGCTCAAGATGCCAGGACCTCGCGGGGTTATAACAGTCAATGGAAACACAGACCGCTCTCTCCGTACGGAAGAGCACACTGCGGCCCTCACGGCATAAGTACAAAGCAGCCTTCTCCGGCAGACCGCCAATTTGGCGATGACAACCCTAGACACTGTCAAGCGAGTCTAGAGTACTTTGCAACAGGATGGTCAGGCACACCAAGAGTGTGACTAGCAATCCGGCCTTTGCCCTAGCCCCACTCAGGCAACATTTGTGCCGCGCGTACACAATTACGCACTCAAAATACCATGGGCATAGGCGGAGGCGCAACGACAAGGCGGTCCATAGTGCGGTTCAACCGCCACAAGACCCGCATACCTTTATAACCTTCTTTCTCTTTCAGGACCCTACTTTCGGGCAGCCCCTTTAGAGAACCTGATCATCACACTCATCATAGGAGGGAAAACCAAGGAGGCAAGAGGCTTTGCGTACAAAGGGAACACCTAGGTGGTCTCTGTTAACGATCGTTATACCTGTTTTGCATACCCGCATGCGGCCCGCCCTTGGATAGGACATGTAAAATAGTCCTATTTGTTTCTGCTTAACGCATTAATTGTACACATACGCTTGGATGTATTATTTAAATAACAACGGGAAATAATATACAGTGTCAGCTTATTATTACTATCTTCATATTTTCCCTAAAATGTTTATTTAACATTGCATCCATACATTTTGGTACGTTCAGTTTGCCAGGGGCTTCTTATGGTGCCCCATAATACGGCAAGATAAGTCCGAACACTTTCGACAGTGCGGCACCCCGAACTTATAGCATTATATGCATCAGCTCCGAATCATGTCTTGGGTCAATAGTTGGGTTTGCCCGGCTCCCTTGTTTTGGTACCTTATGTTCCGTTATATCGGCTAAGGTAGCAGGGAGAACTACTGTGATTGTGTCCCGGTTCTTTCAGACGAGCACCTCAGTAGAGAAAGCCGAAAACTGACTGTCATGATGCGGCGAGAGCTGGTCACTATTCGAGAGGTCCTAAATCCTTAAAGATTTTTTCCGCTTCAGGCGAGGAATTGGCCTTGTCCGATTTAGGCGTGTATAGCACCCCAATTCAGCTTTCCGAATACTAGGGGCTTCGCCGAAATTTAAAATTGTAGACTTCTATGGCTAAGTGAGAGTTATAAAGCCGCATAGTCCGATTGCCTTGTTCGTGGCGCTAAACACCTCCTTAATGGACCAAAAAATTTGATAAAGAGTGTTTGGGTTTTCCACGAACACCCCAGTACTAGTTACTTGGGGGCGGAAGCCGAAGACTGGCCTACTTTCATAATTTTATAAACAGCCGCACAGAAGGTGTCAGGACCCCGACTCGATGTCACATCGATCTAGCCTGTAACACCTCATATCACTTTGCGGCCTCACGCACGGTATCCCCACGGGTGTCGCCTTACCTTTGCCCCGGGACCGTTTGCGCCTTTTGGCACACGTATATGACAGTGTCGCTAGCATCCATATGATAAGGAGCCCGGGCTGACATGGCTAGTCGTAAACCCAAAGTGGCACAGACTTACAGGGACAGGCATCCATGACCCAACATCGAACGTGTCGGTCATCAGCAAGTGGGTCCGGGCTGTAGCACTGGGCTAGCAGGACTCCGGTAAACCGGGCTGTAGCGGGCTAACAGGACTCCGGTACTCAATGCGTGACATTTCCCGAAGGGACAGACACAGGAACGAGGAAGGACACATGCCAGCCAGCCTGAGTGTTCCGGAGCAGTAGCAAGCTACCATGGCTCGGTGGAAACACTAGGAGACATTTCCCGGTAAGAGAGGCTACTAAAGATAAACAACTAGATAGTCAGATCCCACACATACCAAGCATTTCAATCATACACACAATATGCTCGATATGTGCAAATACAACAAGGCATCACAACATGACTCTACGACACAAGTACTTTATTTAAGGCTCAGAGAGCCATACATAACATACACATAGGTACGGGTCACACGACCCAGCATTCAAGTCATACAGTCATACAAACAAGCAGCGGAAGTAACTTGTCTGAGTACAGACAACTAGTAAAATAAAAGAGGCTTGGGAAGCCTAGCTATACTATGTGGTCCTTCACAAGCTCAGTATCACCACCTGGGCCTTAGCCTACTCATTGATGTCAACGTCTACGAAGAACCCATCAGAAGGGGTTGCAGCGTCTTCTGTAAAAATGTAAATTATAGCAACATGAGTACAAAGGTACTCAGCAAGACTTACATCAGATCCTACATACATGCACATTATCAAGAAGGGTTGGTGGAGTTATTGCAGCAAGCCAGCTTTGACTCTTGGCTAGGCTATCCTACGAGACTCCAACTTGAAATGGTTTTGCGCACACGAGTCCACTACTCACCACTTCAATACACTACCGAGGATCCACCTCCGTCTTCCTACGGAAGAGCCATCCTCGGCACTCACACTTATCTTGAGGCTTTTAGTAGTTTCCATTTACATGTCTATGAACTGTATAGGCAACCAAGTAGTCCTTTACCGCGGACGCGGCTATTCGAATAGATCATGATAACCCTGCAGGGGTGTACTTCTTCATACACGCTCTCACCACTTACCGTCATTTACACGACATGTACTCGGCAACCTTCAAGCGGAAGCCCAACGTGGGTGTCTGCCACGACCTACCTAATCACCTAAGTCTCTAGTCCAGGTTTATCGCCTATTCGGGTTCCATCCATGAGGAGATCCGGCCGAGGTTTCGCTCACAGCCCCAAACGATGTGAACAGGGTTCCCGAGATACCTAACGGGTATTCGGTACACCGTGCCACGTACCTACCGCATCACAGCCCACCCCTACGGTCAGCGCTGTCCACGGCCTCCAGTAGGCTACAAACACTAGAAACTACTTGCAACTCCTGGACAGAGAACTAGGGTGAATAAGAAGTCGAGAGGGTCCATTGGTATCGGGCCCAATGCATGGTAGTAGCTGAATCTTAAATCACACATACAGATCTCAGTGCTTAAGGTCGGCTTCAATGAAACAACCCACCATGTACTCCTACATGGCCTCTCATCGATACCTTTACCAAATCGTGTTCATCACACCATTCTCATTGCCGTCATAATCATTTCACTCTAGCCCATGACCCAGATGAACCAGACCTGACACGACTCTAAGCATAGCAGGCATAGCAAGGTAGGAACAACACATACATATGGCTCAAACAACTCCTACACATGCTAGTGGGTTTCATCTAGTTACTATGGCAATGACAGGTCATGTAGAGGAAATGGGTTCAACTACCGTACCACACAGCAGTTTGAAATGCGTTGCCTTAATGCAGTAAAAGAGAGCAAGAGCGAGAACATGGGATTGTATCGATATGATCAAATGGTTGGTTGCTTGCCTGATGGTTCGATGCACTGATATGGTTCTTCGTTAGGGTAATCACGGTACTCCTCAGAGGCAGAACCTGCCGCAAACAACACCGATACACAGCCATCACCAAACAATGTGCGACAATATGATGCATGCATGAAACATGGCAATATGAGTGTGTTGGGCTAATGCAACTAAGACCAGAAGGGTTTGAACCAATTTGAACCAAAGATTCAAATTTCAAACTCATACATGGCCCTTTAAAGTGTTTTACCTTGTTCTGCATTAAACATCAAGTTAACTTGTTTAATCATGCATGAAAATAGTACAGATGGATAGATTGGATTTTTCTGATCATTTTTCATATATAACTTGTCTGATTTGGAGTTACAGATTAAAAGTTATGAATTTTTGAAGTTTAAACTATATTCTGGAATTTCCTATATTAGAATAAATCCAGAAATTAATTTATTGCGTCAGCCATGCGTCAGGATGACGTCAGGGTCAACAGAGACGTCCAGGTCAAACCTGACTGTGGGTCCAGGGTGTCAGGGTAATTAGATTAGTTAAAGTTTAATTAAAACTAAACCTATTTAGTTAACAGGGCTGGGCCCCACCTGTCATTGACTCATCGGAGTCAACTAGGGCCCACCCACGGTCAAACCAGGTCGGCTGCACCGGCGTTTAGCCGCCGGCGAGCCCGACGCGGCGGCGGAAGTGGTTTTGGCCGTTCCGGCAACCAAACGAGTCGCGGAGGCCATCGGGGTGGAGCTGAGGAGGAGCCACAGCTCTTGGTGGAGTCCGTTGGGGTCGGGGTGGCCGGAGTTGGCGCCGGCGACGACTTTGGCGGCCACCGGAGTTCGGCCGAAGGCGAACTTGATGCTAGAGGGGTCGGTGAGGTGCGGGGAGTAGCTGGTTGGGTGCTAGTGACGTGGTGAGCATGATGGACACCAAGTAGTGGCCGGAGGGTGACCGGGAGCACGTCGGCGACGAGCTCCACGGTAGTGGGTGCGGTTCAGCTTCGGGAGGTCACTACACAGCTCGGGAGCAAGAAAAAAAGGGAGGGGAAGATGGCTAAGCTCACGGGGAGTTCGACGAAGCACTTGGTGCGGCCGGGGACGGGCCGGAGCGACGTCGGCGTTAAAGGGGATCTCCGGCGATGGCGGTTCGGTCGAGGTTGATGCGGTGGACTCGGGCCTTGCGAGCGCTCGGGGCTCGGCTTGCTCGAAAGAGAGGAGGATGGCGGAGCTCCTGGACACGGCGGCACGGCGTGGGGTTGACGGAGGGCGTGGCTACGGCGAGGGGGTGGCGGCAATGGCGTCGGCCATGGCGGGGGAGCGCGAGAGAGAGGGGTTGCGGGAGAATGGAGGTGTCCTGGGGGTTCACGGTGCGGCGTGGAGTTCATCCATCCAGCCACGAGGCGAGGAGGTGAAGCAGGGCGACGGCCAGCTGCGTGGCGCACGCTGCGGCCGCCGTCGGGCACCTGCCTGCCTGCCTGGCCGGCAAGCAGCTCGCTGGAGCGGCGCTGGGCTGGGCCGGCAGGTGGGCCGGGTGCTGGGCGCCAGGTAAGTTTTCCTGTTACTCCCTGTTTTCTGTTTTTTTAATACTTCTGCAACTTTGTTGGATTATTAAAAATACCTAGGCAACTCCTAAAATCACCAAACTACTCCTGGTCCATAGTTGGATTATTTCCAACATGAAACATTTTAGTTTGGAGATATTTGAGCATTTGAATATTTTATATAATTTTAAATGCCCAAATTCAAATATTTATGATTTAATTCAAAGACACTAAGATGACCTAGGAAAATGTGCACCACTTTTGGCAGAGGTTCTGAACCAAGACAAAAATGATGGGCATTTTAGAAGGGCATTTCAGGTTCATGGAAAAAGTTTTTAGTAAACCCTAGTTGGTTTCAGAGGGGGCTGGGGGTTCTGTCATCCCCATTTCAGGTTTCTGATGAAAGAATAGACATGATGCAACACTCTAATGCATGAACTAGCTAGGGTGTGACAACTCACCCTCACTCAAAAGAATCTCGTCCCGAGATTTGGGTTCCTCCGGAAAGAAGGCGGGGTAATCGAGTCGAAGACGATCCTCCCTTTCCCAGGTTACTTCATCCTCAGAATGGTGCGACGATTGAACTTTGAGAAACTTGATATTATGACGTCGAGTGGTACGCTCGGCCTGATCGAGGATACGAATGGGGTACTCTCGATACGTGAGATTATCTTGGAGTTCAAGCGTTTCGTGGTCCACTCCACGGATAGGATTCGAGAAGCAACGCCTGAGTTGAGAAACGTGGAAGACATCGTGGACTGTGGAGAGATGCGGAGGTAGTTCCAACTGGTAGGCAACTTCTCCTCGTTTAGCGAGAATACGAAAAGGTCCAATGTAACGGGGAGCCAATTTGCCTTTGATACCGAAACGATGGGTTCCCTTCAAAGGAGTAACCCGAAGGTAAGCCTTCTCGGCAACCTCGAAAGTCATAGCCTTATGTTTTCGGTCATATTGACTCTTTTGACGAGATTGGGCTGTTTTCAACTTTTCACGAACGATTCGAACTTGCTCTTCTGCTTCCTGGATCATATCCGGGCCAAAGAATTGTCTTTCCCCGGTTTCTGACCAGTTAAGGGGTGTTCGACACCGTCGTCCATAGAGAACTTCAAAAGGGGCTTTACCCAAGCTAGATTGATAGCTGTTGTTGTAAGCAAATTCGGCAAATGGAAGGCATTTCTCCCACTCCATTCCAAATGAGATAACAGAGGCGCGAAGCATGTCTTCTAGAATTTGGTTGACGTGTTCTACTTGACCACTTGATTGAGGGTGAAAAGCGGTGCTAAAAGAAAGGCGGGTTCCCATAGCATTTTGGAAACTTTCCCAAAATCGAGAGGTGAAGAGACTTCCTCGATCCGAGTTAATTTCCAAAGGAACACCATGGAGAGACACTATTCGGGAGATGTACAAGTCTGCTAACTGACTAGCAGTTATACTCTCACGAACAGGTAAGAAATGGGCTACCTTGGAAAGACGATCGACCACGACAAAGATAGCATTATTCCCTCTCTTGGTTCTGGGAAAACCGGTAATGAAGTCCATACCAATTTTATCCCATTTCCATTCAGGAATAGCTAGGGGTTGAAGGGTGCCAGCAGGCCGTTGATGCTCTGCTTTTACACGATGGCAGACGTCGCAGTTAGCAATATACTGAGCAATTTCTCTCTTCATCCTGGTCCACCAGAACCTCTGGCGTAGATCCTGATACATCTTAGTGCTACCGGGATGAATGGTGAGAGGAGATTCATGAGCTTCCTTAAGGATCAATCGCCTCAGATTTCGCACCTTGGGAACCACTAGTCGATTCCCGAAGTATACGACCCCTTGATCATCAATGGAGAAACAATTCGCAACTCCTTTCCTGATGTTTCTCTTGATGCAGGAAATTCCCGGATCTACCTTCTGTGCTTTGATGATCTGATCCGTAAGGGTAGGTTTCGCCACCATGGCGGAAAGGAATCCTTGAGGAACAATGTGAAGGTTAAGCTTCCGAAATTCCTCATGGAGAAGCGGTTGACTTTGTTGTAACATCAGGTTGTTACAATAAGATTTACGACTTAGCGCATCAGCCATGACGTTGGCTTTCCCTGGGGTGTAAGTTATTCCTAAGTCGAAATCTGTGATCAACTCGACCCAACATCTTTGCCTGAGATTCAAATCCGGTTGGGTGAAGATGTACTTTAGACTTTGGTGATCAGTGAATATTTCGCAATGATTACCGAGGAGGTAATGTCGCCAGGTTTTAAGTGCATAGACTACAGCTGCAAGCTCTAGATCATGAGTAGGATAATTCTCCTCATGTGGGTGCAATTGACGTGAAGCGTAAGCAATTACGTGTCGATCTTGCATGAGAATACAGCCTAGTCCTTGTCGCGAGGCGTCGCAGTAGATAAAATAGTCCTTAGAGAAGTCTGGCGGTACCAGTACGGGAGCAGAAGTCAGGCGTCTTTTCAGTTCCTGAAAGTTGTGCTCACATTGTGGAGTCCATTCGAACTTTTTATCTTTCTTGAGGAGTTCGTTTAGAGGTTTAGCAACTTTGGAGAAGTTTTCGACAAAGCGACGACAATAGCTCGCTAGGCCAAGGAAACTCCGAACTTGCTTGACCGATTCAGGTGGAGTCCAATTAAGGACGGCTTGAACTCGCTCAGGGTTAACAGCAATACCTTTACCAGATATTACATGACCCAGATAGGTCACTTCTGACAACCAAAATTCACATTTAGAAAATTTGGCATAAAGGCGATGCTCTCGAAGTTTCTTCAACACTAGCCTTAGATGTTCGGCATGTTATTCCTCATTCTTGGAGTAGATGAGTATATCATCGAGGTAAACCACGACGAATTTATCCAAATACTCCATGAAGATTGAGTTCATTAACCGAGAAAAGGTGGCTGGAGCGTTGGTTAAACCGAAGGACATGACGGTGTACTCGTATTGGCCATATCGAGTAACAAAGGCCGTTTTAGGAATGTCCCCATTCCTGATTTTGATTTGATGGTAGCCCAACCTCAAATCCATTTTGGAGAAGATTGAGGATCCAGCGAGCTGATCATACAGGTCGTTGATCCTAGGGAGCGGATATTTTTTCTTGATTGTGACCAAATTGACAGGTCGATAATCTACAACCATCCGGTCCGTACCATCCTTCTTCTTGACGAAGAGGACGGGGCAAGCCCACGGAGATGAACTAGGTCGGATGAAACCCTTTTTCAAGGACTCATCGAGTTGTTTCTTAAGCTCAGCTAGTTCTAGTGGTGCCATCTTATAAGGTCTTCTAGCAATCGGGACGGTTCCTGGAATGAGGTCTATTATGAACTCAACATCCCTGTTAGGTGGAACACCTGGCAATTCCTCTGGGAAGACATCCGGGAAGTCACGGACTACCGGAACGTCCTCAAGGTCTGGCAAAGGGCTGGCGTTAAAAGAATATAACTGTCGCTTGGCTATTCGGGTCAAGACATTGACTATCTTCCCCGAAGGATGGGTGAGTCGAACAGTCCTAGAGAAGCAATCAATTTGGGCATGATGGGCTGACATCCAGTCCATACCCAAGATGATATTAATGTCTGAAGATTTGAGGGCTATCAAAGATGCAAGGAAAACAAGTCTGTCGACTTGGATTTCATTTCCATGACTTACCCTGGAGGTTTGCCATTTGGATCCCGGAGTTTGAATTACCATAGAGGTGGGCATCTCACAAAATGTGGTGTTATGCAGACGAGCATAGCTCTCGGATATAAATGAATGAGATGCTCCTGTATCGAAAAGAACAGATGCCGGGTGGCAATTAACAAGGAGCGTACCGAGAACGACGTTGGGATCCTCTTGAGCTTCTTCGGCAGAGATACAGTTGACATGGCCATGTGCAGCGGTGGCCGGCTTGGCGTAGAACACTTTCCCTGTCGGCTTGCCACGGCCCACAGCTTTAGCAGATTGGTTGGGGTTGGTCTGGGGACACTCGCGCATATAGTGTCCAGATTCCCCACACTTGAAACAAGTCACGGAACTGGTGCGTGAAGGAGCATTGTTGGTTGGACCACCATAGGGCTTGGCTGGTGCAAACTGTTGAACGGGGCGAGGCGCCTGCAAGGATGGCCTCGGTGTGAACCTGGGTGGCAGGGCAGTGTTAGGCACCCACACGCGGCGCTTCTGAGGGCCAGCACCGGATGAGGAACCCACGTCACGGCCATGCTTGCGTGTTGCGTCATAATCAGTCTGACCAGTCTCAGCACTGATGGCCTTGTTAACAAGCTTCTGAAAAGATGTGCACTCATGCAGACGGAGGTCGCGGCGAAGCTCAGGACTAAGTCCCTTACGGAACCTTGCTTGCTTCTTGGCATCAGTAGAAACTTCCTCAGTGGCATATCGTGCGAGGTTACCGAACTCCCTGCTGTAAGCATCCACAGAGAGTCGACCTTGAGTGAAACTGCAAAATTCCTCACGTTTACGGTCCATGAGACCCTCCGGAATGTGATGTTCACGGAAAGCCTCGCTGAATTCAGCCCAAGTAGTGACATGGTCCGCTGGGCGCATAGCTCCATAATTCTCCCACCATAGACTGGTGGGGCCTTCAAGATGATATGCAGCAAAGGTGACCTTGTCAGCCTCAGCTACTAACGCGGAACGCAGTTTGTGAGAAATACTGCGAAGCCAGTCATCAGCGTCGAGAGGCTCGACGGAGTGGTGGAACGTGGGTGGATGTAACTTGATGAAATCACTGAGTGACACCAAGTTATTTCTCTGATGGCGTGCTGTGTTCTGTTCAATACGCTCCAACAAACGGTTGGTCTCCCGCTTGTTTCTCTCGGCTTCCAGCATAACTTCGGCTAGGGAAGGAGGATGAGGCAGATTTGCATTCCTGACTTCACTGCCTTCGGCCTGCTCTTCAGGAGCAGGGTTATTGCGCGTGTTGACCATCCTAGGTAAACAAGACAATGATTGAGTCAGAATGATAAGATTCCGACATAGGATACAGAATGTAAGGAATAACTCGGAATGCAAGATGATCATCCGTATGACATGGTAAATACAGAAACTGCTTCTTTATTCCATCGTCATACACACCATACAAGGTTTAGTACAAGACCAAGCAAGGTACTATTACGGTGAAAGGAAGATTACATCACATCGGAGGCATCCCAAGCTCCTATACATTATTTTTCTACACCTCCGGAAAGCGGTACAAACTAGGTCATATCCCACGAGTCACGCAGGACGATAGACGACACAGCTAGCACGAACTAGTGATACTACCACTAACTCAGACCGATCCGTAGTAGTCCTCGTAGAAGTCACCTCCGTAGCCTGGAAGCTCAATATGATCATCCGGGAACAGACGATCTCGCGGAGCTTGTGGACCATAGGGGCTAGGATGAGGTCTTGGACCAACAGACGGTGGCCTGCGGGGACCGCGAGGTGGGGTGATGCCTCCTACATCACGCCAACCCATCACGTCTGGCAGAGCAGATCTCACAGGATAGAGATCGCGCATATCCGAATATCCAGCTTGCACCGCCGGTGCAAACCGAGTCAACGTGGCCCAATGGTCAGCACGGGTATTGAAAAGCTCTAGCTTCAAGGCCCTATTTTCACGATCCTTATCCTCGAGCATCTCAGCAGTGGTGCGAGTCCGTGAATCCTCCTGAGTGGGGTCAGCATAGATAGCCTGGAGATACCCTTGTGCTCCCGGAAGTGATGCTGGCATATACCGGAAATCAGAGTCCCAAAATAGGCCAGTCCTGACTCGCATGATGGTCATCATAGAGTAGGCAGCATCCTGCACAGCCATCTCAATAGTAACCCCGAGTCCATAGGAGCAGTGAAGGGGCTCGGTGGATCCAGGATAAGATGGAAATATCCTGACAGTGCAGAGATACTGGCTTTGATTAAAGTCTCGAAATTGCTCTTCGACCGTGTACTCAGGATACCAACGGTATCCAGCCTCAGTCATTACCCTGACCAACATGGCAGTATGGCCGGGTACATCTAGGCATCGAGTCAGGCGAACCACTTGATTGAGGTCGCGAGTGGCCATCTGAAAGCACAACCATAATGCAAAGGCATTAGAATTTCTAGCAAAATTTCGACAGCATAACAGCTGTAAATGCTCAAAAGGATTTTGAGACATTTGACAAAGGATTTCATACACACTCAACAACATCATATCAAAGTTCTGGGTCCATCATAGCAACATAATGTGGTAGTAGAACTGAACTAGGCTTGTATCCATCAACCTATAAGGTACTACTGATTAGTAACACGTGAACCTGATAGAGAGAAAAGATCCTAATTCCTTAAACCCCGGTGGAAGGATAGACTGACTTAGATCAGAATGTCATAAGATAAAGGATTAAAAAGAGCCTTACGTTCCAACCCACAAACAATTCCCCTACATATAACTAAAGAATTTCTAGACTCAACATCGACCAGTTTGTCTTGGAGAACCTACAGGCAGTTCGGCTCTGATACCAACGCTGTCAGGACCCCGACTCGATGTCACATCGATCTAGCCTGTAACACCTCATATCACTTTGCGGCCTCACGCACGGTATCCCCACGGGTGTCGCCTTACCTTTGCCCCGGGACCGTTTGCGCCTTTTGGCACACGTACATGACAGTGTCGCTAGCATCCATATGATAAGGAGCCCGGGCTGACATGGCTAGTCGTAAACCCAAAGTGGCACAGACTTATAGGGACAGGCATCCATGACCCAACATCGAACGTGTCGGTCATCAGCAAGTGGGTCCGGGCTGTAGCACTGGGCTAGCAGGACTCCGGTAAACCGGGCTGTAGCGGGCTAACAGGACTCCGGTACTCAATGCGTGACATTTCCCGAAGGGACAGACACAGGAACAAGGAAGGACACATGTCGGCCAGCCTGAGTGTTCCGGAGCAGTAGCAAGCTACCATGGCTCGGTGGAAACACTAGGAGACATTTCCCGGTAAGAGAGGCTACTAAAGATAAACAACTAGATAGTCAGATCCCACACATACCAAGCATTTCAATCATACACACAATATGCTCGATATGTGCAAATACAACAAGGCATCACAACATGACTCTACGACACAAGTACTTTATTTAAGGCTCAGAGAGCCATACATAACATACACATAGGTACGGGTCACACGACCCAGCATTCAAGTCATACAGTCATACAAACCAGCAGCGGAAGTAACTTGTCTGAGTACAGACAACTAGTAAAATAAAAGAGGCTTGGAAAGCCTAGCTATACTACGTGGTCCTTCACAAGCTCAGTATCACCACCTGGGCCTTAGCCTACTCATTGATGTCAACGTCTACGAAGAACCCATCAGAAGGGGTTGCAGCGTCTTCTGTAAAAATGTAAATTATAGCAACATGAGTACAAAGGTACTCAACAAGACTTACATCAGATCCTACATACATGCACATTATCAAGAAGGGTTGGTGGAGTTATTGCAGCAAGCCAGCTTTGACTCTTGGCTAGGCTATCCTACGAGACTCCAACTTGAAATGGTTTTGCGCACACGAGTCCACTACTCACCACTTCAATACACTACCGAGGATCCACCTCCGTCTTCCTACAGAAGAGCCATCCTCGGCACTCACACTTATCTTGAGGCTTTTAGTAGTTTCCATTTACTTGTCTATGAACTGTATAGGCAACCAAGTAGTCCTTTACCGCGGACGCGGCTATTCGAATAGATCATGATAACCCTGCAGGGGTGTACTTCTTCATACACGCTCTCACCACTTACCGTCGTTTACACGACATGTACTCGGCAACCTTCAAGCAGAAGCCCAACGTGGGTGTCGGCCACAACCTACCTAATCACCTAAGTCTCTAGTCCAGGTTTATCGCCTATTCGGGTTCCATCCATGAGGAGATCCGGCCGAGGTTTCGCTCACAGCCCCAAACGATGTGAACAGGGTTCCCGATATACCTAACGGGTATTCAGTACACCGTGCCATGTACCTACCGCATCACAGCCCACCCCTACGGTCAGCGCTGTCCACGGCCTCCAGTAGGCTACAAACACCAGAAACTACTTGCAACTCCTGGACAGAGAACTAGGGTGAATAAGAAGTCGAGAGGGTCCATTGGTATCGGGCCCAATGCATGGTAGTAGCTGAATCTTAAATCACACATACAGATCTCAGTGCTTAAGGTCGGCTTCAATGAAACAACCCACCATGTACTCCTACATGGCCTCTCATCGATACCTTTACCAAATCGTGTTCATCACACCATTCTCATTGCCGTCATAATCATTTCACTCTAGCCCATCACCCAGATGAACCAGACCTGACACGACTCTAAGCATAGCAGGCATAGCAAGGTAGGAACAACACATACATATGGCTCAAACAACTCCTACACATGCTAGTGGGTTTCATCTAGTTACTGTGGCAATGACAGGTCATGCAGAGGAAATGGGTTCAACTACCGTAGCACACAGCAGTTTGAAACGCGTTGCCTTAATGCAGTAAAAGAGAGCAAGAGTGAGAACATGGGATTGTATCGATATGATCAAATGGTTGGTTGCTTGCCTGATGGTTCGATGCACTGATATGGTTCTTCGTTAGGGTAATCACGGTACTCCTCGGAGGCAGAACCTGCCGCAAAGAACACCGATACACAGCCATCACCAAACAATGTGCGACAATATGATGCATGCATGAAACATGGCAATATGAGTGTGTTGGGCTAATGCAACTAAGACCAGAAGGGTTTGAACCAATTTGAACCAAAGATTCAAATTTCAAACTCATACATGGCCCTTGAAAGTGTTTTACCTTGTTCTGCATTAAACATCAAGTTAACTTGTTTAATCATGCATGAAAATAGTACAGATGGATAGATTGGATTTTTCTGATCATTTTTCATATATAACTTGTCTGATTTGGAGTTACAGATTAAAAGTTATGAATTTTTGAAGTTTAAACTATATTCTGGAATTTCCTATATTAGAATAAATCCAGAAATTAATTTATTGCGTCAGCCATGCGTCAGGATGACGTCAGGGTCAACGGAGACGTCCAGGTCAAACCTGACTGTGGGTCCAGGGTGTCAGGGTAATTAGATTAGTTAAAGTCTAATTAAAACTAAACCTATTTAGTTAACAGGGCTGGGCCCCACCTGTCATTGACTCATCGGAGTCAACCAGGGCCCACCCGCGGTCAAACCAGGTCGGCTGCACCGGCGTTTAGCCGCCGGCGAGCCCGACGTGGCGGCGGAAGTGGTTTTGGCCGTTCCGGCAACCAAACGAGTCGCGGAGGCCATCGGGGTGGAGCTGAGGAGGAGCCGCAGCTCTTGGTGGAGTCCGTTGGGGTCGGGGTGGCCGGAGTTGGCACCGGCGACGACTTTGGCGGCCACCGGAGTTCGGCCGAAGGCGAACTTGACGCTAGAGGGGTCGGTGAGGTGCGGGGAGTAGCTGGTTGGGTGCTACGTGACGTGGTGAGCATGATGGACACCAAGTAGTGGCCGGAGGGTGACCGGGAGCACGTCGGCGACGAGCTCCGCGGCAGTGGGTGCGGTTGAGCTTCGGGAGGTCACTACACAGCTCGGGAGCAAGAAAAGAAGGGAGGGGAAGATGGCTAAGCTCACGGGGAGTTCGACAAAGCACTTGGTGCGGCCGGGGACGGGCCGGAGCGACGTCGGCGTTGAAGGGGATCTCCGGCGATGGCGGTTCGGTCGAGGTCGATGCGGTGGACTCGGGCCTTGCGAGCGCTCGGGGCTCGGCTTGCTCGAAGGAGAGGAGGATGGCGGAGCTCCTGGACACGGCGGCACGGCGTGGGGTTGACGGAGGGCGTGGCTACGGCGAGGGGGTGGCGGCGATGGCGTCGGCCATGGCGGGGGAGCGCGAGAGAGAGGGGTTGGGGGAGAATGGAGGTGTCCTGGGGGTTCACGGCGCGGCGTGGAGTTCATCCATCCAGCCACGAGGCGAGGAGGTGAAGCAGGGCGACGGCCAGCTGCGTGGCGCACGCTGCGGCCGCCCTCGGGCACCTGCCTACCTGCCTGGCCGGCAAGCAGCTTGCTGGAGCGGCGCTGGGCTGGGCCGGCAGGTGGGTCGGGTGCTGGGCGCCAGGTAAGTTTTCCTGTTACTCCCTGTTTTCTGTTTTTTTAATACTTCTGCAACTTTGTTGGATTATTAAAAATACCTAGGCAACTCCTAAAATCACCAAACTACTCCTGGTCCATAGTTGGATTATTTCCAACATGAAACATTTTAGTTTGGAGATATTTGAGCATTTGAATATTTTATATAATTTTAAATGCCCAAATTCAAATATTTATGATTTAATTCAAAGACACTAAGATGACCTAGGAAAATGTGCACCACTTTTGGCAGAGGTTCTGAACCAAGACAAAAATGATGGGCATTTTAGAAGGGCATTTCAGGTTCATTGAAAAAGTTTTTAGTAAACCCTAGTTGGTTTCAGAGGGGGCTGGGGGTTCTGTCATCCCCATTTCAGGTTTCTGATGAAAGAATAGACATGATGCAACACTCTAATGCATGAACTAGCTAGGGTGTGACATAATATTTTAAATCAACAAAGCGCCATATAGCGCAAACAAACACATTTTCATATTACAAAGACGACATGAGTACATTCACTCAAAGATTATGTCCTTGGTACATTCATCAGCCACGAGGTGAGCGCCTTTCATAACGCCATCATAATATTTCTTGGGGTAGCGATGCGCCTTACCCTCTAGCGGTCCATCCTTCACCAGCTTCTCTGCATCCAGTTTGGCCAAATGCATCTTTGCGCGGGCAAAGGCCCGGCGGGCACCCTCAATGAAGACGGATTGCTTGATAACTTCAAGCCACGGACAGGCATTTACCATCCGCTTTATAAGGCCGAAGTAGCTATCGGGCAGGGGCTCAACAAGACACATCCGGACTATGAGGTCCTTCATGGCCAGTTCGGCCGCCCTGTGGAGTTCGACCAATTGCTTCAGTTGGTCACTCAGAAGCATTGGGTGTTCGGCTCCAGAATACTGGGACCAGAACAGCTTCTCCGTCGAGCTCCCCTCTTCAGCATGGTAGAACTCCGTGGCATCCGACATGCTGCGTGGTAGACCTGCCAATGCCCCTGGAGAGCTCCGAATGCGGGTAAGTAAAAGAAATGTCTCCTCCACATGCTTGCTTTGCATAATGAATGCCTTACCTGCCGCTATCTTCTTGGCCGCCTGGATTTCCAGGAGGGCCTTTTGGGCTTCGGCCTTGGCATCTTTCGCGTTCTGGAGGGCCTTTGCAAGCTCAGACTCTTGCGTCTTGAAGTCACGCTCCAAGGACTCGAACTTCTTGCCGAACTCCTGCAGCTCTTGTTGTACCTCGCCCACCCAAGCATCTTGCTTTTCACGCTCGGTGCACTCCATGGCCGCCTTGTCTTCGGCCTTGGATAGCGCTTTCTTCAGGGCAGCCACTTCGGTCGTGGCCCCTATTAAAAATCATGACGCTTTTTGTTAACGTCACCAATTTTTTCTCCTCTATATAACACATGGACGGGGTATCACTTACCTTTGTTCTCTTCGAGCTGCCTCTTCATTAGGCTGAGCTCCTCTTCGATCTGGTTTAGGTCCCGCGTGAGTCCGGCGACCTCGGCAGTGCGGGCGGCAGCGGTCAGCAGCAACACCTGCTTATTCACATAGACATTTGTTGTTAGACTCCTGCAGATTAAAAGTTGACCCTCCATTTGGTTCTTCTTTCCGAACACCAAACAGAGTATCAAGGGCCACTGCCTATCGGGTGATATTTTCTCACACTTTTCATTACTTACCTCAAATCCTGTTAGGAGGCTGGTGCAGGCTTCGGTTAATCCGCTTTTGGCGAACCGAACTTTCTCAATCACCGTACTCATAAGAGTACGGTGCTCTTCGTCAATGGAAGCGTCGCGAAGCACTTCCAGCAAATTATCTGATGCCTCCGGCTGGACGGAGGACATCAGCACCGCTGGCTCGCCCTCCTTAATGTGGGGCTGCCTACTCGAATCCAGAACCTTTGGAGGCTCCGGCGCGGTAAACGGCTGGGAGCCAGACTTGTTGTGGCTCCCGTCCGCATAATCCATGGGGATCTTACCCCCCCCCCCCATGTACCTGGCATCTGGGACTTCGCCTTGGGGCGTCTCCAGAACCGTCGCCCCTGCTCTGGTATCCTTTGGGTCAACACCTTGGTGTCGTCTGCAGGTTGTGGGGAGGTGGTCGTCGGGAGTGAATCGATATTCATCTTCGATTCACTCAAGGGCCCATCCGAAGAGGATGCCTCAATATGGGACCGGGCCGGACTGCATATGCATGTTCGGCGTTATTACAAACTATGAAGTTAACTCGCATGAAAAGTATTACAGAGTGCGGATACTTACGATCTCGCCAAGGGCTTGCCCCTGGGCAGCCACTCCTCCTCGCTGTAGGCGGCCGTAGTGGAGTGACCCGGAAGGGATGCCTTTCCCTTCTTCGGCGTCCCAGCCTCCCCCTGTGGGGCGGCTTTTCTTTTCTTCTCCTCCCCAATGCGGGGAGGGGGAATTTCTTCATGTTTCCCCCTGTCTCCGTGGGGGGAATCTACCTCGCCATCCTCGGACGATGAGTCTATTATGGCCTTGCACCGGAGACCCTTCATGGTCCCCGCGGCCGCTTTCTTGGACCTTTCGGCCTCCCTGGATGGAGTAGCCTTCTTCTTCTTGTCCTCCCCTTCGTGGGAGGAGCGCGCCTCATCGTCTTCGGACGAGGCGTCTGGTGCAACCTTGCACCGGAGACCCTTCCTGTTCCCCGTAGCCTTCTTTTCGACCTTCTTCTCCGGCACCTTGTAGGGCGCCGGGACCAGCATCTCCGTCAGGAGTGCGGTTGCTGGATCTTCCGGCAGCGGAGCCGGACAGTCGATTCATTCCGCCGTCATCACGTAATCCTGTTTGATAAGCATGGTGACTTAAAATCCTCCCACAAATATGTTGGGAAAGGTACATCTTGTGACGTTTCGAAAACTTACCGGATTGGCGAGTCGCGTGGCGCTGAGTCCGCGGTCCTCGGAAGTGGGAGGAGGAACTTCGCTGGCCTTGAACAGCACCTTCCAGACGTCCTTATGCGTCGTGTCAAAGAGCTCTCGCAGCATCTGGTGTTCGGCCGGATCGAACTCCCACATATTGAATGCCCGTCTTTGACATGGCAGGATCCGGCGGACGAGCATGACCTGGACCATGTTGACGAGTTTGATCTTCTTCTCTATCATGTTTTTGATGCAGTTCTGCAGTCCAGTCAGCTCGACAGGCACGCCCCAGGCCAGGCCCTTCTTTTCCCAAGAGGTGAGCCGCATGGGTATGCCTGATCAAAATTTGGGGGCTGCCACACAATTGGCATCACGCGGCTCGGTGATATAGAACCACCCCGATTGCCCCCTTTCACGGTCTCCACGAAGGAGCTGTCAAGCCATGTGACGTTGGGAATTTTGCCCATGATGGCACCTCCGCACTCCGCTTGCTGGCCGCTCACGATCTTCGGCTTCACGCAGAAGATTTCAAGCCACATGCCGAAGTGGGGCTTGATGCGGAGAAAGTCCTCGCACACGACGATAAACGCCGAGATGTTGAGGATGAAATTTGGGGCTAGATCATGGAAATCTAGCCCACAGTAAAACATGAGCCCGCGGACAAAGGGGTGGAGTGGAAATCCTAGTTCGCGGACGAAATGAGAGAGAAATATAACTCTTTCCCGAGACTTTGGAGTAGGGGTGATCTGTCCCTCTGTCGGAAGCATGTGCGTGACGTTTGCGGCCAGGTATCCGGCCACCCGAAGCTTGGTAATGTCCTCCTCCGTGATGGAGGAGGCCATCCACTTGCCTCCCGCTTCGGACAGACTGCAAATGGTCCTACGGAGAAGGTGAGAACTTGGGCGCTGGGGCTCGAGAGTGCGAGGATGCATGAGCAAAGGAGGAAGAAGGTGTGGGTAAGAATGGGGGATCCTTGTCTCTTTATAGAGATGGCGAAAACTGTGCACCTACCCACTTGCCTGTTAAAATTGCTTATTTTCCAAGCGCCACGTTAAATGGCACGGTTGGGTTACCCGTACCCGTATTAATGAGAATCCCGTGATAAGCGGACACGATCTGTGCTATGACAAGACGTGCCAAGGAAACCGCCTCGCAATATGTGCAGTGGCTGGTTGTGGAAAAACAGTTCGAATAATGACTCGGCCATGGTATGATGTCACGTTATCTAAAGTTGTCAGCAGATTATATTTGTGGAATATTGTTCTCTCTATGGTGGTATGTGAAATTCGTCTTGCAGAGCCGGACACGATTTAAGTGTTCGAGATTTACTTTAGAGTATTCGGAGATGGAACCCGCCTTGCAATACCGAAGACAAACTACGCACCGGACTCATCATCATTTAAGCCTGGTTCAGGGGCCACTGAGGGAGTCCTGGATAAGGGGGTATTCGAACAGCCGTGCTATATACTTTGGCCGGACTGTTGGACTATGAATATACAAGATTCAAGGCTTCGTACCATGTCCGGATGGGACTCTCCTTTGCGTGGAAGGCAAGCTTGGCGATTCGGATGTTAGATATCCTTCTCTATAACCGACTCTATGTAACCCTACCTCCTCCGGTGTCTATATAAACCGGAGGGTTTAGTCCGTAGGACAACAACAATCATAATCATAGGCTAGCTCCTGGGGTTTAGCCTATACGATCTCGTGGTAGATCAACTCTTGTAATACTCATATCATCAAGATCAATCAAGCAGGGAGTAGGGTATTACCTCCATCGAGAGGGCCCGAACCTGGGTAAAACATCGTGTCCCCTGCCTCCTGTTACCATTAGCCTAAGACGCACAGTTCAGGACCCCCTACCTGAGATCCGCCAGTTTTGACACGGACAACGGCGTGAGGCGTTTGCGACCTGCATGTGATCTCTGCCGCGTGCTAGCATGCTTCCTTGGGGCTTTGGTTCCGTGTGCACCATTTATGTGCGATGGGTCAGCACAAGTCCCGCGGAGGGCGTGTAAAGCATCGACGCCCTTTGCGTTTTAACGGATGTAAATTCGGCCGAACTACGGCCCTCTCACCCATATCTCCTCACGAGGTTTGGCTCTCTTTTGCTCGCTCGCCAAGGTGCTCTACATCATCGGGACCCGGCCCTCGAGCGAGGCTCAGCCGCCACTGGTATGTCAGGTCGCGATTCCTGGGACAAGGCCAGGAGGTGAGGGACCGAGAGCCAGTAGGAACTCCAGAGACACGTGAAGGAAATATGCCCTAGAGGCAATAATAAAGTTGTTATTTTGTATTTCCTTATTCATGATAAAGGTTTATTATTCATGTTGGAATTGTATTGATCGAAAACTTAAATACATTGGTGAATACATAAACAAACATTGTGTCCCTAGTAAGCCTCTACTAGACTAGCTCGTTGATGAAAGATGGTTAAGGTTTCCTAACCAATGGACATGTGTTGTCATTTGATAATGGGATCACATCATTAGGAGAATGATGTGATGGACAACACCCTTCCGTTAGCTTAGCATAATGATCGTTCAGTTTTATTGTTATTGATTTCTTCATGTCAAATACATATTCCTTCGACTATGAGATTATGCAACTCCTGGATACCGGAGGCATACTTTGTGTGCTATCAAACATCACAACATAACTGGGTGATCATGTAGATGCTCTACAGGTATCTCCGAAGGTGTTTGTTGGGTTGGCATAGATCGAGATTAGGATTTGTCACTCCGAGTATCGGAGAGGTATCCCTGGGCCCTCTCGGTAATACACATCATAAGCTTGCAAGCAAACGACAAAGCAGTTAGTCACAAGGTGATGTATTACAGAACGAGTAAAGAGAATTGCCGGTAATGAGATTGAACTAGGTATAAAGATACCTATGATCGAATCTCGGGCAAGTAACATACCAATGCACAAAGGGAATTATGTATGTTGTCATAACAGTTCGACCGATAAAGTTCTTCCTAGAATATGTAGGAGCCAATATGGGCATCCAGGTTCTTCTATTTGTTATTGACAGGAGAGGTGTCTCGGTCATGTCTACATAGTTCTTGAACCCGTAGGGTCCTCATGCTTAACGTTTGATGACGATATAGTATTATATGAGTTATGTGATTTGGTGACCAAATGTTGTTCAGAGTCCTGGAAGAGATCACGGACATGACGAGGAGTCTCTAAATGGTTGAGAGGTAAAGATTGATATATAGGACGATGGTATTCGGACACTGGAAGTGTTTCGGGGGGTATCGGATACTTATCGGGTCACAGGAAGGGGTTCCGCGCACCCCCGACAAAAGGTATGGGCCTTAGGGGCCAAGAGGGGAAACGCACAGCCACAAGGGCTGGTGCACCCCCCCCCCCCCATATTGGTCGGCCTAAGGAAGAGAAGGAAAGGGGAGAAGGGAAAGGAAATTGTGGATTAGGATTCCCACTTCCTTCCCTCTCCCCCTCTCTTTCCTTCCCCCTTGGGAAAACATGGCAGGGCGCAAGGCAGGGCCGGCGGCCAGCCCTAGGGCGCGCCCTGGCCTCTCCCCTCCCCCTCCCACCTATATATATGTGGGAAGGGGGTGCCTAGCACACCCTAGATCAATTGTTAGCCGTATGCGGCGCCCCCATCCACCGTTTACACCCCGGTCATATTTTCGTAGTGCTTAGGCGAAGCCCTGTAGAGATCACTTCGCCCTCACCGTCACCACGCCATCATGCTAACGGAACTCATCTACTACCTCGACATATTGCTGGATCAAGAAGGCGGGGGACATCACTGAGCTGAAGTGTGCAGAATGCGGAGGTGTCGTGCGTTTGATACTTGATCGGTTGAAGCGCGAAGAAGTTCGACTATATCAAGCGCGTTGTGAAATGCTTCCGCTTACGGTCTACGAGGGTACGTAGACACACTCTCCCTCTCATTGTTATGCATCTCCATGGATAGATCATTGCGCGTGTGTAGAAATTTTTTTGTTTTCCATGCAACGATTCACAACGGTGGCATCCAAGCCAGGTCTATTCGTAGATGATATGCACAAGTAGAACACAAAGAGTTGTGGGCGGTGATACGTCTCCAATGTATCTATAAACTTTTATTGTTCCATGCTATTACATTATCTGTTTTGGCTGTTTAATAGGCTTTAGTATGCTCTTTTATATTATTTTTGGGACTAATCTATTAACCGGAGACCCAGTGCCAGTTTCTATTTTTTTCCTATTTTAGAGTTTTGCAGAAAAGAATACCAAACAGAGTAACATTCGCGATGATCTTTCTTGGACCAAAAGCATTCCAGAAGACTTGGAGTTGAAGTCAGAAATGCCACGAGGCATCCACGAGGCAGGAGGGTGCGCCCAGGGGTAGGCGCGCCCCCCACCCTCGTGGGCCCCTCGTAGCTCCACCGACGTACTTCTTTCACCTATTGTCGGTGTCAAAACCGGCGGATCTCAGGTAGGGGGTCCCGATTTGTGCATCTTAGGCTGATGGTAATAGGAAGCGAGGGACACAATGTTTACCCAGGTTCGGGCCCTATCGATGGAGGTAAAACACTACTTCCTGCTTGATTAATATTGAAGATATGTGGAATACAAGAGTAGATCTACCATGAGTTCGTAGAGGGTAAACCCTAACGCTTCGTTTGGATGTCTCCATTGGAGAGCTCCGTATTGAATTGATTTGAATTCCAAATCAGTGAGGAAACTAAAATGGCACGAATACGATTCATCTGTTTGGTTGTCCAGTGAATTGGCCCTTGAAATGCCTCTGAGATTTCAAGACTGAATCCTGTTTGGATGACAAACTTTGGTATTGCATATGTACATGGTGGAGCAGTGTTCTGGCTGCACAAAAGAAGGAGCAGCTCCTACATCCGTCATGGTGGAGTGCTGCAGAGAAGTAGCTACAGCTCGTAGAGAAGAGAGGACCTGATGTGGGCCACGATAGGCAAGGATGGCGGCCGCACGTCGCTAGGAGGGCGGAGCGGACGGCGGGGCGTGTCGGTCCTGGGCCGTCGTCGACCACCATGGTGGGGCGTGGCACAGGGCGATGGGAGATGGCGAGGGGCGATGGGAAATGGCTAGATGGTGTGGGGGCGATGGAGAAGGGATGGGGAAGAGGGGATGGACGAACCTGCGCCGCCGTCGGTCGTCGTGGTGGTCGCCGCTGCCACCTGCCTACGAGGTCACCGCCGCCACGACCTAGGTCGTCGCTCCCGTTCACCCCTCATGTTCCCCTTTTCGTTGCCTTCTTTTTCTGTTTTGCGGGCCGAACCGGTACGTTTTGCGGGAGATAGCGATTATGGGACAATTCGGAGTGCCACCCCTCCAAAACGTGGGAGGAAGATTTTCACGGGAGCGAAAATGGCCTGAATTGCTTTTTCTTTTCCAATACGAATTCAGTGTCCAGCCAAACATCTGTATTGACCAAGATGATTACGAAATCCATTTCCTGGGCTCCAATGAAGACATCCAAACGCAGTGTAAGAGCTAGCCTATGATGGTATGATTGTAATTGTGATCGGCCTTCTAAGGACGATGCTCTCCGGTTTATATAGACACCGGAGAGCTAGGGCTTACATGGAGTCGGTTACAAGGAAGGAAACATAATATCCGGATTGCCAAGCTTGTCTTCCACGCAAAGGAGAGTCCCATCCAGACACGAGCCAAAGTCTTGAGTCTTGTATCTTGACGCTTCTATAGTCCAGATGATGAATATAGTCCGGCTGTCCGGATACCCCCTTATCCAGGACTCCCTCAGTAGCCCCTGAACCAGGCTTCAATGACGATGAGTCCGCACGCAGTCTTGTCTTCGGCATTGCAAGGTGGGTTCCTCCTCCGAATACTCCAAGGTTATTATCGAAAATGTGGGCCGTGTCCGGTTCTGCAAAATGATCTTCACACCCCACCGTAGAGAGAATGATACTTCAGCTGACAACTTTTAGACGATGTGACATGTCATTTTGGTCAGATCGAACCGTTTTTCCACAACCCGCCATAGCGCGTATTGCGAGGCAGTTTCCTTGACACGTCTTGTCAAAGCAGAGATCATGTCCCCTTATCACAGGATTCTCATTAATACGGGTATGGGTAATCCCCATGTGCCATCAATTGTGGCGCTTGGGAAGTAAGCGATTCTCAACAGGCTAGTGGGGAGGCGCACCGGTTTCGTCGCCTCTATAAAAGGGATAAGAGTTCCTCATTTTTACCCACGCCTTCTTCCTCCCTCGCATACTCTTGCCCCCTCGAGCTCCAGCGCCCTAGTCCAGGTCCTCTCCACACAGTTGGTCATGTCCGGAGCAGGAGGCAAGTGGGTGGCTTCCACCGCGATGGAGAAGAAGATTGCGAATCTTCGGGCGGCCGGATACTTGGCCACAGACATAGCACACCGGCTACCAGACAAGGGGCAGGTCATTCCAACTCCAGGACCCCATGAGAAGGTCATGTTCCTCGCCCACTTTGTCCGTGGACTAGGGTTTCCACTCCACCCCTTCGTCCGCGGGCTCATGTTCTACTACGGGCTAGACTTCCATGATCTAGCTCCAAACTTCGTCCTCAACATCTCGGCGTTCATCGTCGTATGCGAGGCTTTCCTCCGCATCAAACCTCATTTCGGCTTGTGGCTGCAAATCTTCTGCGTGAAGCCGAAGATCGTGAGTGGCCAGCAAGCGGAGTGCGGAGGAGCCATGGTGGGCAAGATGCCTAAGGTCACCTGGCTTGAAGGCTCCTTTGCGGAAACCGTGAAGGGATGGCAGTCCGGGTGGTTCTACATCACTGAGCCACGCGGCGCCAACTGGGCGGCGACCCCCGAGTTCCGATCCGGAACCCCTATGCGGCTCACTTCCTGGGAACGGAAGGGCCTGTCCTAGGGCGAATCTACAGAGCTGACCAGACTCAAAACCTGCATCAAGGGCATGAAGGATAAGAAAATCAAGCTTGTCAACATGATCCAGGTCATGCTCATTCGCCTGATTCTGCCATGCCAAAGGCGGGCATTCAATCTGTGGGAGTTCGTTCCAGCCGAACACCAGATGCTTCAGAGGCTCTATGGCATGAAGCACAAAAAGGCGTGGAAGGTGTTGTTCAAGGCTTCCAAAGTACCTCCTCCCATATCCGAGGACCGTGGGCTCCACGCCGCACGGCAACCTACTCATGTGAGTTCTAAGGCCATCACCGAATTCAGTCCTTCTCGGTATAATTACGGGGGAACCTCAAGTAATTGTGTGTATTTGTTTCAGGATTATGTGGAGGCAGTGGAGCGGATTGACTGTCCAGCACCGCTGCTGGAAAGCCCAGCTAATGCTCTCCTGACGGAGATGCTGGCTCCGGCACCCTACAAGGGGCCAGAGAAGAAGGCCAACAAGAAGGCCCCGGGGACCCCAAAGAGTCTCCGGCGTAAGGCTACGCCAGAAGCCTCGTCCGAAGAGGACGAGGAAGACTCCTCCCCCGAAAGGGAAGAAGGAGAAGAAGAAGAAGAGGCCGCCCTATCCGGATAGGATGGGGGGCCTGAGATGGCGGACGAGGGGACCAGGAGAGGCCCCCGGCGCAAGGCCGTCATACCCTTGTCGTCTGACAACGACGAGGCAGATTCCTCCCGCGGAGGCGGGGAGGAACAGGAAGAAACACCACCTCCCTGTGTCGGGGGAGGGAAGAAGAGGAAGGCCGCCCCGGTGGGGAAGACTGGGACGTCCAAGAAGGGAAAGGTGTCCCTTCCGGACTACTCCGCCACCGCCGCCGACAGCGAGGAAGGGTGGCTGCCCAGGAAGAAGCCCCTGGTGTGATTGTAAGTGTCCACATTCCATCGTAAGTTTGCTTCATAGTTTTGTTATAACGCCGAACCTGCGTGCAGTCCGGCCAGGGCCCATCCCAAAGTGTCGTCTTCGGACGGGTCCCTAAGTGAGTCAGCAATGAACTCACTCCCGACGGCCACTTCTCCTCGGCATGCGGACGACATGGAGGTGTTGTCCCAAAGGCTCCCAGAGATAGGGGAGGTGACCCTGGAGGTGCCTCAAGGCGGCGTCCCAGACGTCGGACTCGCGGGGTTCAAGATCCCTGCAGACCGTGTAGGTAAGAGCCGAAGCAAGCTGGACTCTCAACCAAACACTAGCCCGGAGCCTTCAGTGGTTCCGGATTCAGGCGGACAACCCCTCATTAGGGAGGGAGGGCCGTCTGCATCAAGGACTTCCATTGTGCCCGAGGCGCCAGATTGTCTGCTGGAAGCGCTTCGCGGCGCTTCCCTAGATGAAGAGAACCGTACTCTTATGAGTGCAGTGATTCAGAAGGTTTCGTCCACCAAGAGCGGACTAACCGGAGCCTGCACGAACCTCCTGACGGGCTTTGAGGTAAGTAAAAAATGTGTGAAATCACCACCCGATAGGTAGTAGCCCCTGATACTCGGTTTGGTGTTCGTAAAGAAAAACCAAACGGAGGGTCAATTATAATCCGTAGGAGTCTAACAATAAGTTCTGAATGTAAATAAACATGTTGTGTTGCTGGCCACTGCTGCTCGCACGGCCGAAATCGCCGGCCTGACGCAGGATTTAGAGCGGGCACAGGGATAGCTCGGCCTCGCGAGGAGGCAGCTCGAAGAGAGCAAAGGTGAATGATTCCCCTCTCTCATGTAATTTGATAGCACAGGCCACCACTGAAGTGGCATCTCTCAAGAAGGCGCTGTCTGAGGCCAAAAACAAAGCGGCCTTGGAGCGCAAGGAGCACGAAAAGCAAGAAGCCCGAGTGGGCGAAGTAGAAGGAGAGCTCCAGGAGCTCGGCAAGAAGCTCGAGTCCGCGGAGCATGAGCTGAAAGCAAAAGAGGCCAAACTTGCGAAGACCCTTACAAATATAAAAGACACCAAGGCCGAAGCCGAGAGGGGACAACAAGAGATCCGGGAGGCCAAAAAGATAGCAGCGGGTAAGAAATTTTTTATGCAAAGCAAACATGTGGAGGCATTTCTTTTACTTACTCGAATCCGGAGCTCTCTAGGGGCATTCACAGACCTGCCACGCAGCGTATCAGATGCCGCGGAGTTCTACCATGCCTAGGAGGGGAGCTCAACGGAGAAGTTGTTCTGGTCCCAGTATGCTGGGTCCGAACGTGCAACGCCTCTGAGTGACCAACTGAAGCAGTTGGTCGAACTCCACAAGGCGGCCGAAGTGGCTATGAAAGATCTCATAGTCCGGATATGGCCTGGTGAGCTTCTGCCCACCAGCTACTTTGGCCTGATCAAGTGGATGGTGGATTCCTGTCCGCGACTGGAAGTCATCAAGTGATCCGTTTGCATTGAGGGTGCCCGTCGGGCCCTTGTCCGCGCCAAGGTGCATTCGGGCAAGCTGGATGCGGAGAAGCTGGTGAAGGACGGGCCGCCGGAGGGCAAGCCGCATCGCGTCCCCGAGAAGTATTATGATGGCGTTATGAAGGGTTCTTGCCACGTAGCCGATGAATGTACCAAAGACATAATTTTTGAATGAATTCACTTCTGTCATGTTTGTAATTTAAAGACGAAGTTACTTGCGCTATGTAGTGCCTTTGTGATTTAAAATATTACCTTCTGTGCGGTTGTTTATCAAATTCTAAAAGTAGGCCAGTCGTCGGCTTCCGCCCCCGTGTAAATAGTACTGGGGTGTTCGTGGAAAACCCGGACACTCTTTATCCAAATGTTTGGTCCCTTAAGGAGGTGTCCAGCGCAGCGAACCAGGCAATCAGACTATGTGGCTTTATAACTTCCACTTAGCCATAGAAGTCTACCATTTTAAATTTTGGCGAAGCCCCTAGAATCCGGAAGGCCGAATTGGGGCGCTATACACGCCTATATCGGACAAAGCCGAATTGACGCCTAAAGCGGAAAAAATCTTTAAGGATTTTAAGACCTCTTGAACAGAGACCAGTCTCTCGCCACATCATGTCGGACAGTTTTGTGCTTTCTCTACTGAGGTGCTCGTCCGGAAAAACCAGGGCACAATCACAGTAGTTCTCCCTGCGCTACCTTAGCCGAATTAACGGAACGTAAGGCACCAAAACAAGGGAGCCGGGCTATCCCAACTGTAACCCAAGACATGATTCGGTGCTGATGCATATAATGCTATAAGTTCGGGGTGCCGCACTGTTGAAAGTGTTTGGACTTGACTTGCCATATTATGGGGTGCCATAAGAAGCCCCTGGCAAACTAAGCGTACCAAAGTGTACGAATGCAAAATTAGATAGACATTTATAAAAAATGCTTAAATAAAAATAAGTAAGCTGACGCTATATATGGTCTCCCATTGATAAATAATACGTTTAGGCGTATGTTTACAATGTATGCATTAAGCGGAGACAAATAGGATTATTTGACATATCCTATCCAGGGGCAGGCTACGTACAGATAGATAAAGCAGGAACAACGATCGTAAATAGATTCCACCTGGGTGTTTCCTGCTGTGCCCAATGCATGTTGCCTCCTGGGTTTCCTCTCCTATGTAAGTCCGACAATCCGGCTATTCTGGAGAAGCTGCACTAAAGCAATGTCCTTAAGGGTGAATGGAAAGGTTACGAAGTGATACTGTACTGTGGACTGAGCCCCTGATATGCCTCTGCCTGTGCCCATGGTATTTTGAGTGTGTAATTGTGTACGCGTTGCACGAGTGCTGCTTTGATGGGATTTGAGCGGAGGCCGGACTGCTAGTCCTGCTCTTGTCGTGCCTGCTGATCTTGCCACTGGGTGTTCCGCCCTTGCTTGACGGAGCTTGAAGTTGTCGTTGCCGGATTGGTGGTGTGCCGGAGGAGGCCGCATTGTACTTCTGCCGCAAGGGCTGCAGTATGTTCTTCTGTATGGAGAGAGCGGTCCATATTTCCATTGACTGTTATGACCCCGCGCGGTCCTGGCATCTTGAGCTTGAGGTATGCATAGTGTGGTAACGCATTGAATCTAGCAAATGCGGTTCGTCCGAGCAGGGCATGGTAACCACTACGGAAAGGGACAATATCGAAGATTAGCTCTTCGCTTCGGAAGTTATCCAGAGATCCGAAGACTACTTCCAATGTTATAGAGCCCGTGCAACGGGCCTCTACTCCAGGAATGACACCTTTAAAGGTGGTTTTGGTGGGCTTGATCCTTGAAGGATCAATGCCCATCTTCCACACTGTGTCCTGATAAAGAAGGTTTAGGCTGCTGCCTCCATCCATAAGGACTCTTGTGAGGTGAAATCCGTCTATGATTGGGTCTAGAACCAATGCGGCTGAGCCGCCGTGAAGGATGCTAGTAGGGTGATCCGTACGATCAAAGGTGATCGGACAAGCTGACCATGGGTTAAATTTGGGGACAACTGGCTCCATCGCATATACGTCTCGTAGCGCTCGCTTCCGTTCCCGCTTGGGGATGAGGGTGGCGTAGATCATGTTGACCATTTTCACCTGGGGAGGAAACTTCTTCTATCCCCCCATGTTCGGACGCCGAGGCTCATCGTCATCGTCGCTGTGCAGCCCCTTGTCCTTGTTTTCGGCGTTTATTTTGCCGGCCTGTTTAAATACCCAGCAGTCTCTATTGGTGTGGTTGGCTGGCTTGTTCGGGGTGCCATGAATTTGGCATGAGCGCTCCAGTATACGGTCTAGACTGGACGGTCCTTGATTGTTACGCTTGAATGGCTTCTTCCGCTGACCGGATTTGGATCCGCTGAATCCGGCATTGACCGCTATATCCTCGGTGTTGTCGCCATTGTTCTGTCGCTTGTGTCTGTTGTGCCATGGCTTGCCATTATTGTCCCGGACATCTGAAGTTCCAGAATGTGGCATAGTGCTACTGCGAGCCAACCAGTTGTCCTCGCCCACGCAAAAGCGGGTCATTAGTGTCGTAAGAGCTACCACGGACTTGGGTTTCTCCTGGCCGAGGTGTCTGGCGAGCCACTCGTCACGGATATTATGCTTGAAAGCCGCCAGGGCTTCAGCGTCCGGACAGTCGACTATTTGGTTCTTTTTCGTTAGGAACCGAGTCCAGAATTTCCTGGCTGATTCTCCAGGCTGTTGAGTAATGTGGCTCAAGTCATCGGCATCCGGAGGTCGCACATATGTGCCCTGGAAGTTGTCAAGAAATGCGTCTTCTAGATTTTCCCAACTGCCAATGGAATTTGCGGGCAGGCTGTTTAGCTAGTGTCGGGCAAGTCCTTTGAGCTTTAGGGGAAGATACTTGATGGCATGTAGATCATCTCCGCGGGCCATGTGAATGTGGAGAAGGAAATCCTCGATCCATACTGCGGGGTCTGTTGTGCCATCGTATGATTCAATGTTTACGGGTTTAAACCCTTCTGGGAATTCATCATCCATCACTTCATCAGTGAAGCAAAGGGGGTGTGCGGCGCCTCTGTGCCGGGCTATGTCACGGCGCAGTCCGGCTGCGTCTGACTGGTTGTATTCGGCCCGGCCGGATTTGCTGTTAGTGTATCCGGTATGATGGTCATCGTCATGTGCTTCGTAGATCGATCTTGGTTGTCCTGTGGCGTTATCTAGTTTATCGCGCATGTCCTGAGTATTGCCCAAGCCGTAGTAAACCGACGCGGGGGTACAGGCTGGTATTTCGGCTGATATGCCATTTTGTCCCGACCTCGAGGCGGTTGGTCAAACGTGGGGCACTCGAGTCCATATTCCTCGGCTGCCAGGACTTCTGTCCATCTGTTTGTGAGCAAATCTTGATCAGCTTGGAGCTGCTGCTGCTTCTTCTTCAGGCTTCTTGTAGTGGCAATAAGTCGACGCTTGAAGCGCTCCTGCTCTGCGGGGTCTTCGAGTACGCCGAACTCGTCATCGCCGAGGCTAATCTCGTCTTCAGAGAGGGGCATGTAGTTGTCCTCCTCCGGATACCCGTCCGTCGCCTGTTCATCTGGGCTGTCATGCCCGTCTTCCTGTTCGGCCTGCTCGAAGGCGGGCTATTCGGGGTTGTATTCATCGTCGGCACCGTCCAGATTATTATCGTCTCCGGTGCTGGTATTGCCTAGGCGGGGCTTGGAGCAGCGCTGGCGACGCCCATGCTTTGCTCTTTTCTTGGAGGGGTTACCCTCCATTGTCGGATTTCGGGTTCCGGCAGACCCTCTAGGTTCGAACACTGGGGTGCGCGCGGAGATCTCACCCTCTACCTACTTGCACCTTGCCGCCTTGCTAGGATCTAAGCTATGAAAAGAGCAACACGAGAGACACGGGGTTTATACTAGTTCGGGCCACCATTGTGGTGTAATACCCCTACTCTAGTTTGTGGTGTGGTGGATTGCCTCTTGGGCTGATGATGAACAATACAAGGAAGAACAGCCTTGCGAGGTGAGGGGTTCTTGTGTTGGTGGTTCTGGCTATGGTTCGATTGGTCGATCCCCTGCCTTGAGAGTGGCTAGTCCTATTTATAAGCAAAGGCCCTGGGCCTCTTCCCAAATATTGAGCGGAAAGGGCGCCAACAATTGGCCATTTTGAAGGGGAACATATAGTACACTTATCCTGACTAAAGTTGGTCCTCGCCTCTCAAAGGCTCTGGTGGTGACGCCGGCTTGGGCACCACAATGACTTCCTTCCTGCCGTTGCGACGGTCTTGGTCTTGTTGCACCGAAATGGATGCCTTTGCTTGATGCTTTCGCCTGCGCTTGCTCCCTTTGCACCAAAGAAGAAAGGAGGACACTGCACGGGTTGGCGCCCGCCTGGCGCCCTTGGTCGTCATGGCTTGCGTCATGGGCACCTCGCGAGGTGCCCCGCCTTGATCTCTCCGCCTCCTCGCGAGCCAGCCTGACGAGGCCGTGCCTGAGGAAGCTTCCTGTCGTCCACCCCGCTAGGCTTGGCCCCTCGCGAGGGTCTTGCGCTCGTGCTGATGAAGATGGGCCATGCTGGGCCGCCCCTTGAGCCACGCCGCAGGCCGCAGGCAGGCAAGTCTGGGGACCCCCGTTCCCAGAATGCCGATAGTAGCCCCCGGGCCCAAGGTACGCCCGAACTTGGCTGCGTAGAGAAGCAAAGGGGCAAGCGTGAAGCGCCGCGGGCCCTAACAGCCTACGGCCTTGGGTGCCGTGTGGCGGTTGATTGGACGTGGGCGGCTCCGCTCCCCCATGACGCCTCGGCAACTGCACGAATTGACAAGTCCCTGCATGCAAAGCGGGTCATGATTACCTGTGATCGTGGAGGCCGGCGGTTGGCCTCCTCTGGCTATAAGTACGGGACGGCACCTGCCCTTCTGGTCCATCCCCTCTTGCTTCTCCTTCTTCTTCATGGCTCCGCCAAAGAGGTTCTCGGCCGCGGAGCAAGGAAAGGCCCGCCAGGTGGGGCCTGACCCTCCCTCGCCCAAGCGCGGTCGAGGCTGTCCCCGCAAACACCCTGCGACTCCCATGGTGGCTCCTCGCGGCCGTGGAGGTGATATCCCGCGTGGTGACGGGCGGCAGGTGGCCGCTGGGGGGCGTGCTATGGCCGCGTGACCCCTTAGGCCGCGCTCCCACTCGGCAGAGGTTCTGCCGGAGTTCGTTGTGTGGTCGGCGGAACCGGCCAGCACCCGGCTCCAACTTCCTCGCTTCCTCCTAGGTGAGCTTCCGGCTAACGCCCCGGGCGGCCTCTGGCTTCAGGCGGACGGTTGCTGCAGCCGAGCCTCCTGGGCTTCGCTGGAGGTCTCTGCAGCCGGCAGCCTGGCCCTGACCCGCGGCTGGCAAACGTTTGCCCGCGCGCGTGGTCTGAGCCGGTGGTGCACCCTGCACTTCAAGTTCGACGGTGATGCCACCCTCTACGTGAGGGTGTTCGGGGAAGATGGTCGCTGCACTGGGTGCTGCCCTGAGAACGACAACCGCGGCCGTGGGTCCAGCCCCAGCGACGATGAAGACGACTGCGCGTGCATGGTTGGCAGTGCTCATGGTTCATCGAGCTTCGACGGCTCTTCTTCGGGCAGCGGCTCCTCCAGCGGTGGCCGCGATCAGCCTCCGCGCCGCCGCACCCGCCTGGAGGGAGGTAGCGGGTCCGCCCGCTATCGCGCCTCGGTGAAGCGCGAGATGGAGTCCTCCTGAGCTCCGGAGGCAGTTCGAGTCTCCGCCACGAGTTGGTGTCGGGCGAGTCGCGCCTGTTTTGTTCCCCTTTTTTTTCCTGCGCAAAGAGATAGTAGTACAAGGCCCCGCGAGGGTGTGCTTGGACTATTGCTGTTAATTATCTTACTGCTTCCGCTATTCCGGTATTGTGCCTTTGTGCCGCGTGCCTGCACGCAGAAATTACTTAGCTCGGGGGGAGGCATGTCGTGACCCTTGCTTCCCGAGATCGAGGCCTCGTCGAACGCTTCGAGTCCTGTGAGGGTTAGTCTGAAGAGGTAGCTACCGGCCTCAGCTGCGGAGGCGACCGACCCAGGTCCTGTGTTCGTGTCGCGGTGCCCGTGGGGCACGGACTGGAGGGGTGCTCCCGCAGTGGACCCGGGTAGGGAAACCTCGGACGATAGGGGCGGAAAACACTCGCGAGGGTGCCCGCATTGCTCCCTCGCGAGACTTGCGAGAGAGAAATCGGGGCAGGAGAGCGAAAAAGGCAAAGAGTCACAAGCCAAAGACGACAACAACTTCAATAAAACCTCGAATGGGGATGAACAAGCCAGCTGCAGAAAGCAAATGAGAAAAGCCGCGTTCGGCACCTAATCTAGTCTTCGACGTCTTCTCACCAGCGTGGAGCTAAGTGCTGCCACTAGGCGTGGGAGGGAGCCCTAGGGCCTGAGGCCGGCGCTCCTGAGACTCCGGGGCGTGTACAGCCCCAACTCATTATTACGTGAGAGTGTCACGGGCGGCGAGCTTCACAGGCATTGGCCTTCTTCACAGGCTCCGGGCCTTTCTCGGGAAGATAGATTTCACAGGCGTTTGCCTTCTTCACAGGCACCGGGCCTTTTCCAAAATGCGACAGCTTCACAGGCGTTCGCCTTCTTCACAGGCTCTGGGCCTTTTCCAAAACGCAACAGCTTCACAGGCGTTCGCCTTCTTCACAGGCTCTGGGCCTTTTCCAAAATGCAACAGCTTCACGGGCGTTCGCCTTTTTCACAGGCTCTGGGCCTTTTCAAGGGTAAAATCTCCGGAGGTGCTGGATGTTCCACGTGTTCTGGAGGGGCACCCCCTCCTGAGTCTCCAAGCGCGCGGAGCCGGGCCTGGAAACATGAACAACCATGAACGAGCCCTCCCACATGGGAGAGAGCTTATGCAGTCCCTCCCTGGAGAGAACCCGCCTGAGCACGAGGTCCCCTACCTCAAGTGTCCTGGGGCGGATGTTGCAGCAGTGGTATCGTCGCAGCGCTTGCTGGTATCTTGCTGCTCGGAGCGCAGCTTCCCGACGACGCTCCTCCCCCAGCACGAGGTCCATCCCCCGCATGGTGTCCTGTTGCGCCTTGTCGAATGCCAGGACCCGTGCGGAATGACATCTGACCTCGTGAGGGAGGACCGCTTCAGCTCCATAGACCAGGAAGAATGGGGTCTCGCCAGTTGGCTTGGTCGCGGTCGTGCGGATGGACCACAACACGGATTGAAGCTCGTCGTACCAACCTCGGTCGCGGGCCTCCAACTTCTTCTTGAATTCCTGGTCTTTAGGCCTCTCAGGACCTTCGTGTTGGCCCGCTCGGCTTGACCGTTGCTCCGGGGGTGCGCCACTGAAGCGTAGCATATCTGCGTTCCAAGGTTAGCACAGTATGTTTTGAAGAGGTTACTGGTGAACTGCGAACCGTTGCCGGTGATGATGCGGTTCGGCACCCCGAACCGGCTCACGATGCCCTTGATGAACTTGACCGCAGAACCTGCGGGGATGGTGCGGACGGCTTCCACTTCAGCCCACTTAGTGAACTTGTCCACGGCAACGTAGAGGTAGAGATAGCCCCCTGGCGCCTGAGGAAACGGGCCCAGGATATCCAGCCCCCATACTGCGAATGGCCATGAGAGGGGTATAGTTTGTAGACCTCCCGTCGGCTGATGGATCTGCTTGGCATGGAATTGGCAGGCCTCGCAAGCCTTCACCAGCTCGACGGCATCATTGAGCACAGTGGGCCAATAGAATCCACTGCAGAACGCCTTGCCAACGAGGGTCCGCGATGATGAATGATGCCCACAGTCTCCACCGTGTATATCCGCCAGCAGTTCCTTCCCTTGCTCCCTGGAGATGCAGCGCAGGGACACATCATTCGGTCGCCTCTGGTAGAGCTCTCCATCCCTGATGCTATATGATGTGGCCTGCCGCGCCACACGCTCCGCTTCCTCCTCCTTCTCTAGCAAGGCCCCTTGCGTCAAATAGCTCCGGAGCTCCGTGATCCAGCACCCCTCCTGAGGCTCCATCGTCAAGAGCAGACGCGCCCCTGAGGCCGGGCTGCAGACCGGGGCTCCCGAGGCAGGCGGCTGGGGGAGCTCCTCCCGAGGCTGCACCGCACTTGACAGTGATGGCGTGGCCGAGGGCTTGAGGAGCCGCTCCTCGAAGACGCCAGGCTCCTAAGGTAGCTGCCTAGATGCTCATTTGGCGATGTCGTCGGCCTCCTGATTGGTGCCACGGGGCACATGCTGCAACTCTAGCCCCCAGAACTGCTTCTCCATCCTGCAGACCTCCGCAAGGTAGGCTTCCATGTGCTCATCCCTCGGCTCGTATACTTTGTTGGAGAAGTTGACGAGGAGTTGATAATCGCCCTTGATGGTAAGGCTCTTCACTCCTAGGGCGGCCGCGGCCTTCAGGCCTGCTATTAGGCCTTCATATTCTGCTATGTTGTTGGAGACCTTTTCTTCGTGCTGGAAACAGAGCTGCACGGCATAGTAGAGCTTGTCTTGAGTAGGAGATATAAGCACCGCACCAGCCCCCGCGCCATGCCTGGAGAACGCCTCGTCAAAGTACATGACCCAACCGTCTGGCGCCTCACTTCCCGGGGAGAGGGATTGATCCTCATCAGCCTTGAGGCCCGGCGCCACCGCCCATTCTGCCACGAAATCTGCCAAGGCGGCCCCCTTGATGACTCTGGTTGTGCTGAATTCGAGCTGAAACGCTTGCAGTTCAATGTTCCACTCGGCGACTCTTCCAGCTGAGTTAGGGCTCCTGAGCACCCTTTCCAAAGGGTACACTGAGACAACCTTGATGGGGTGGCCCTGAAAATAATGTTGCAGCTTGCACGAGGCCACCAATAGCGCAAGGAGGAGTTTCTGAGGCATGGGGTACCGCGCCCTCGCGTCCTGCAACATTGTGCTGACGAAGTACACAGGGTGTTCAACGAGGTTGGGAGTGCTGGTGTCGATGGCGCCCTCTGCAGACCGTGGCGCCTCCTGAGACAGGGGAGCCCCCAGCGGCTGGTCGCTAGGGGTCTCCGCTGTCCCGAGTGTGTTCCCCTGCGGCGGCTGATCCTTCTTGGTTGTGGCAGTGGTCTCTGTGGGTCTTCCTTGTTCACGCTTCGCCTCGACCCGGGTAGATGCCGTGGCCTTGTTCCGACGCTCCTCCCTAACCGCCACCAGGGCTGCGCTGGCGGAGTAGGGAGTGGCTGCAAGTTAGAGCACCAGGGGTTCCTGAGGGCGCGGGGCCACCATTACCGGAGGGCTGGTTAGGTACCTCTTGAGATCTTGGAACACCTTGTCGGCCTCTTCAGTCCATTCAAAGGGTCCCTTTTTCTTCATCAGCTGGAAAAAGGCAGTGCTTGCTCCCCCAACTTGGAGATGAAGCGTCCTAGTGTTGTCACGCACCCAGTGAGCTTCTGCATTTCTCTGAGGGTCTTTGGCGAGCTCATGTCCTTGACTGGCTTGACCTTTTCTGGGTTAGCCTCGATGCCTCGGTGGGACACGAGGAAGCCCAAGAGCTTGCCTGAGGGGACCCCAAACACACACTTCTCTGGGTTGAGCCGCAGGCTCACAGCGTTGAGGCTTGTGAAGGTTTCCTCCAGGTCTTGTATCAGGGTCTTGGCCTCGCGAGACTTCACCACAATATCATCGACGTAGTCCTCAATGTTCTTCCCGAGTTGCGGGCCCAAGGTGATGTGCATCAGCCGCTGAAAGGTCGCCCCTGCATTGCGCAGCCCGAACGGCATGCATGTGTAGCAGTATACCCCACATGGGTTTAGAAAGGCTGTTTTTTCCGCATCTTCTACCGCCATCTTGATCTGGTGATACCCAGAGAAGGCATCCAAGAAACATAACAGGTCGCACTCGGTGGTGGAGTCGATGATCTGATCGATGCGGGGGAGCGGAAACGGATCTTGCGGGCAAGCTTTGTTGTGGTTGGTGAAGTCGACACACATACATTCCTTCTCCCCTTTCTTTGCACGACGACTGGGTTGGCCAACCAATTCGGGTATCGGACCTCGCGAATGACCCCTGCAGCTTCCAACTTGCGGGTCTCTTGGATGATGAAAGCCTGCTTTTCCGCAGACTGCCGCCTTGCTTTCTGCTTCACGGGGCGGACATTGGGTCAACGTTGAGGTGGTGCTCGATTACGCCTCTAGGGATCCCTGCCAGCTGATTGGGCTCCCATGCGAATACCTTCTTGTTCGCGCGCAGGAACTTGACCAGGGCCTCCTCCTGCTCGAGCTCGAGGTTGGCGCCTATGGTGAAGGTGGCATTAGTGGATCTGTCCTCGTCAACCAGCATCTGCTTGGTTTCTGCCTTGTCTTGGGTGAACAACTGCTTCTTCTTGGCCGGCGCAGCCCCCTTAGGCTCAGGGGCGTCCGAGTTGGCAGGTTGCACCGACGCCGCCGCCTTAAAGGCGAGCTTGAGCGCTTGCAATGCATCCCCGGTGTCTCCACACAAGGTGAGGACGCAGCTGCTCCTGGGCATTTTCATGAGGTTGTATGCCGGGTGAGTCGCGGCCATGAATCGGGCCAGCGCTGGGTAGCTGAGGATGGCATTGTATGGGAGGCCGATGGGGGCGATGTCGAAGTCGATTAGCTCCGTGCGGAAGTTGTCGTGGGTGCCGAAGGTTACCGGGAGGCGGATCTGCCCCAGGGAGCTGGTGGACCCGCCCCTGACACCCAAGAAGGGCCGGCTGGGCCGAAGCCGCTCCGGTGGTATGTGGAGGAGGCTGAAGGCTTCAATCGAGAGCATGCTGAGGCCCGAGCCACCGTCGATGAGAGTCCTGGTGACGGCCACCTGGCAGATGGTGGGGGTGCACAGCATCGGGAGCGCGCCCGAGCAGGCAGAGTTGGAGGGGTGGTCCTCCGAGCTGAAGGCCAGATCAGCCTTGGGCGCCGACCGACCTGAGGGAGCCCCCTGCCGCATGGAGGCAGCGCCGACCTGGTGGACGAATGGCTTGACGTGGCGGCCCGAAGGTGGTGCTTGCGAGCCGCCCAGGAGGGCCACGACGACCAGGGGCAGCGGCGCAGCATGCTGGGCGAGGAAGAGGTTGCGCAGCTCTTCCCAACGGGCCATGAAAGCCGCCGGTAACTTGTCCGGCCACCGCACCTGTCGCAAGGCTGGGGCCAAGGCTCGGAGCCCCCTGGCCCCCGCGCTAGCACTAACGACCGGAGCGGGTGGCGCCGCTCATCACAGGGCGAGTCGCGGTGTCGGTGAAGAGTGGGTCGGTGGAAGGAAAAACTCCGACGCACCCCTACCTAGCGCGCCAAATGTCGGATTTCGGGTTCCGGCAGACCCTCTAGGTTCGAACACTGGGGTGCGTGCGGAGATCTTGCCCTCTACCTACTTGCACCTCGCCGCCTCGCTAGGATCTAAGCTATGAAAAGAGCAACACGAGAGACATGGGGTTTATACTAGTTCGGGCCACCATTGTGGTGTAATACCCTACTCTAGTTTGTGGTGTGGTGGATTGCCTCTCGGGCTGATGATGAACAATACAAGGAAGAACGGCCTCGCGAGGGGAGGGGTTCTTGTGTTGGTGGTTCTGGCTAAGGTTCGATTGGTCGATCCCCTACCTTGAGAGTGGCTAGTCCTATTTATAAGGCAAAGGCCCTAGGCCTCTTCCCAAATATTGAGCGGGAAGGGCGCCAACAATTGGCCATTTTGAAGGGGAACATATAGTACACTTATCCTGACTAAAGTTGGTCCTCGCCTGTCAAAGGCTCTGGTGGTGACGCCGGCTTGGGCTCCACAATGACTTCCTTCCTTCCGTTGCGACGGTCTTGGTCTTGTTGCACCGAAATGGATGCCTTTGCTTGATGCTTTCGTCTGTGCTTGCTCCCTTTGCACCAAAGAGGAAAGGAGGACACTGCGCGGGCTAGCGCCCGCCTGGCGCACTTGGTCGTCATGGCTTGCATCATGGGCACCTCGCGAGGTGCCCCGCCTTGATCTCTCTGCCTCCTTGCGAGCCAGCCTGATGAGGTCGTGCCTGAGGAAGCTTCCTATCGTCCACCCCGCGAGGCTTGGCCCCTCGCGAGGGTCTTGCGCTCGTGCTGATGAAGATGGGATGTGCTGGGCCGTCCCTTGAGCCACGCCGCAGGCCGCAGGCAGGCAAGTCTGGGGACCCCCGTTCCTAGAACGCCGTCATCCGTTGCCTCATCACCATTGGTTTCTTTCGGAGTGTCCACCATATATATATCATATGAAGATGTGGCTATCCACCGCCCTGTGAGCGGGGGCTCCTGTATGTCTCCTACATCGTCGTCCATACCGTCGATGTCTTCGAAGTCAAGGTCGAGCACGTCGGTTAAATCATCGATCGTTGAGACAAAGTGGGTGGTGGGTGGGCAGCGAATTCCTTCTCACCTGTTTCCCACTCCAGCCGGACATAGCTCGGCCTAGAGTCTCCTGACAAAGAGAGAGACTTCAATGAGTTCAGCATATCGCCAAAGGGCGAGTGCTGAAAGATGTCCGCAGTGGTAAACTCCATTACCGGAGCCCAACCTGGCTCGGCTGGCTCGAGAGTGAGCGAACGAGGACCAACGGCCGGATATGAGTCCGGGGGTCCAGGGTTACAGGCCTCCACAGAGGTGAGACCCGTGTTCGGCTCCACCACCGATAAGTGTGCGGCCTGCGGGGCGGGGTCCAGCCCTCCGTCCATAGGCAACGCAACCTGCCCTGGATTTAGATCCGGAGCTGCCTCGGGGATGATGTCCCAGCCACTGTCCGACAGCAGGTCTAGGCCGTGCTCGTCGTGGCTCTCCGGCGCTCCTGGCGCGGGCTCGAATCCGTCGAAGATCAAGTCTCCGCGGATATCTGTCGTGTAGCTCAAGTTTCCGAACCTGATCTGGTGGCCAGGGCGAAGCTGTCGATCTACTCCAACTGGCCAAGCGAATTGGCCCGCAGTGCAAAGCCGCCGAACACAAAGATCTGTCCGGGAAGAAAAGTCTGACCCCGGACCGTGTTGTTGACGGTTGAAGACGCCATCAAGCCTCTAAGCGACGACACAGAGGAACTCTCAATGAAAGCACCAATGTCGGTGTCAAAACCGACGGATCTCGGGTAGGGGGTCCCGAACTGTGCGTCTTAGGATAATGGTAACAGGAGGCAGGGGACACGATGTTTTACCCAGGTTCGAGCCCTCTCGATGGAGGTAATACCCTACTTCCTACTTGACTGATCTTGATGATATGAGTATTACAAGAGTTGATCTACCACAAGATTGTAGAGGCTAAACCCTAAGAGCTAGCCTATGATGGTATGATTGTAATTGTGATCGGCCTTCTAAGGACCATGCTCTCCGGTTTATATAGACACCGGAGAGCTAGGGTTTACATGGAGTCGGTTACAAGGAAGGAAACATAATATCCGGATCGCCAAGCTTGTCTTCCACACAAAGGAGAGTCCCATCCGGACACGAGCCAAAGTCTTGAGTCTTGTATCTTGACGCTTCTATAGTCCGGACGATGAATATAGTTCGGCTGTCCGGATACCCCCTTATCCAGGACTCCCTCACCTATATATACTCTATACCCTAGAAATATCAGGGAGAGCCACGAAACCACTTTTCCACCGCCGCAACCTTTTGTACCCGTGAGATCCCATCTTGGGGCCTTTTTCGGCGATCTGTCGGAGGGGGAATCGATCACGAAGGGCTTCTACATCAACACCATTGCCTCTCCAATGAAGCGTGAGTTGTTTACCAAAGACCTTCGGGTCAATAGTTATTACCTAGATGGCTTCTTCTTCTCTCTCTTTGATTCTCAATACAAAGTTTTCCTTGATGTTCTTGGAGATCTATTTGATGTAATACTCTTTTGCGGTGTGTTTGCCGAGATCCGATGAATTGTGGATTTATGAACAAGATTATCTATGAATATTATTTGGTTCTTCTCTGAATTCTTATATGCATGATTTGATATCTTTGCAAGTCTCTTCGAATTATCGGTTTAGTTTGGACTACTAGATTGATCTTTCTTGCAACGGGAGAAGTGCTTAGCTTTGGGTTCAATCTTGCGGTGTCCTTTCCCAGTGACAGTAGGGGCGGCAAGGCATGTATTGTATTGTTGCCATCGAGGGTAAAAAGATGGGGTTTGTATCATATTGCTTGAGTTTATCCCTCTACATCATGTCATCTTGCTTAATGCGTTACTCGGTTCTTATGAACTTAATACTCTAGATGCATGCTGGATAGTGGTCGATGTGTGGAGTAATAGTCGTAGATGAAGAATTGTTTCGTTCTACTTGACACGTACGTGATGCCTATGTTCATGATCATTTCCTTAGATATCTTCATAATTATGCGCTTTTTGATCAATTGCTCGGTAGTAATTTGTTCACCCACCGTAATACATGCTATCTCAACAGAAGCCACTAGTGAAACCTATGGCCCCGGGTCTCTTTTCTATTATATTACATCTCTTTTCCATTATATCGCATCTCGTTTACTATTTTACAATCTTTACTTTCCATTCTATACAACAAAAATACCAAAAATATTTACTTTACTATCTTTATTAGATCTCACTTTTGCGAGTGACCTGAAGGGATTGACAACCCCTTTATCACGTTGGTTGCAAGGTTCTTGATTGTTTGTGCGGGTACTAGGTGACTTGTGCGTTATCTCCGACTGGATTGATACCTTGGTTATCAAAACTGAGGGAAATACTTACGCTACTTTGCTGCATCACCCTTTCCTCTTCAAGGGAAAAACCAATGCAAGCTCAAGAGGTAGCAAGAAGGATTTCTGGCGCCGTTGCCGGGGAGATCTACGCCAAGTCAATCCATACCAAGTACCCATCATAAACTCTTCTCCCTAGCATTACATTATTTGTCATTTGCCTCTCGTTTTCCTCTCCCCTACTTCTAAAATGATTTTCGAAAACCTTTGCCTTTTCGTTGCCCCTCTTCCATTCGCCTCTTTTCGTTTGCTTCTTGTGTGCTTGTGTGTTGGATTGATTGCTTGTCACGATGGCTCAAGATAATAGTAAACTGTGTGACTTGTCCAATACCAACAACAATGATTTTATTAGCACTCCGATTGCTCCTACTACCGATGCTAAATCTTGTGAAATTAATACCGCTTTGTTGAATCTTGTTTTGAAAGATCAATTTTCTGGCCTTCCTAGTGAAGATGCCGCAACCCATCTAAACAACTTCGTTGATTTGTGTGATATGCAAAAGAAGAAAGATGTGGATAATGATATTGTTAAATTGAAGATGTTTCCGTTTTCACTTAGAGATCGTGCAAAAACTTGGTTCTCTTCTTTGCCTAAAAATAGTGTTGATTCTTGGAATAAGTGCAAAGATGCTTTTATCTCTAAGTATTTTCCTCCTGCTAAGATCATCTCCCTTAGGAACGATATTATGAATTTTAAGCAACTTGATCATGAGCATGTTGCACAAGCTTGGGAGAGGATGATATTAATGATACGTAATTTCCCTACACATGGTTTGAATTTGTGGATGATTATATAAAACAATTATGCCAGATTGAATTTTGCTTCTAGAAATCTTTTAAATTCGTCCGCGGGAGGCACTTTTATGGAAATCACTTTAGGAGAAGCTACTAAACTCCTAGACAATATTATGGTTAACTATTCTCAATGGCACACCGAAAGATCCACTAGTAAAAAGGTTCATGCAATTGAAGAAATTAATGTTTTGAGTGGAAAGGTGGATGAACTTATGAAATTGTTTGCTAATAAAAGTGTTTCTTCTGATCCTAATGATATGCCTTTGTCCACTTTGATTTAGAATAATAATGAATCTATGTATGTGAATTTTGTTGGTAGGAACAATTTTGGTAACAACGTGTATAGAGGAAATTTTAATCCTAGGCTGTTTCCTAGTAATTCCTCTAATAATTATAGTAATTCCTACAACAACTCTTATGGAAATTTTAATAAGATGCCCTCTGATTTTGAGAATAGTGTTAAAGAATTTATGAGTTTGCAAAAGAATTTCAATGCTTTGGTTGAAGAAAAAATGCTTAAGATTGATGAGTTGGCTAGGAATGTGGATAGAATTTCTCTTGATGTTGATTCTTTGAAACTTAGATCTATTCCACCTAAGCACGATATGAATGAGTCTCTCAAAGCCATGAGAATTTCCATTGATGAGTGCAAATAAATAACCGCTAGGATGCGTGCTAAAAAAGATTGCTTTGTGAAAGCATGTTCTTCTAGTTTTCATGATAATAATGATGAAGATCTAAAAGTGATTGATGTGACTCCTATTAAATCTTTGTTTTCCAATATGAATCTTGATAAAGATGGGACTGTAGATGAGTCAACTTTAATTAAAAGGCATCCCAATGATTCGGAGTTTTTAGATCTTGATGCAAAAATTGATTAAAGTGGGATTGAAGAGGTCAAAACTTTAAGTAGCAATGAACTCACTATTTTGGATTTCAAGGAATTTAATTATGATAATTGCTCTTTGATGGATTGTATTTCTTTGTTGCAATCCGTGTTAAATTCTCCTCATGCTTATAATCAAAATAAAGCTTTTACTAAACATATCGTTGATGCTTTTTATGCAATCTTATGAGGAAAAGCTTGAATTAGAAGTTTCTATCCCTAGAATACATTATGATGAGTGGGAACCTACTATTAAAATTAAGATTAATGATTATGAATGCTATGCTTTGTGTGATTTGGGTGCTAGTGTTTCCACGATTCCAAAAACTTTGTGTGATGTGCTAGGTTCCGTGAATTTGATGATTGTTCTTAAAATTTGCATCTTGCAGATTCCACCATTAAAAAACCTATGGGAAGGATTAATTATGTTATTATTGTTGCAAATAGGAATTATGTGCCCATAGATTTTATTGTTCTTGAGATAGATTGCAATCCTACATGTCCTATTATTCTTGGTAGACCTTTCCTTAGAACGATTGGTGCAATTATTGATATGAAAGAAGGAAATATTAGATTCCAATTTCCGTTAAGGAAAGGCATGGAACAATTTCCTAGGAAGAAAATTAAATTGCCTTATGAATTTATTATTAGAGCCACTTATAGATTGCATACCAAAGATGGCAATACCTAGATCTATTCGTGTTTTTATGCCTAGCTAGAGGCGTTAAATGATAGCGCTTGTTGGGAGGCAACCCAATTTTATTTTTGTTCTTTGCTTTTTGCTCCTGTTTAGTAATAAATAATTCATCTAGCTTCTGTTTAGATGTTTTTTCATGTTTTAATTAGTGTTTGTGCCAAGTAGAACCTTTGGGAAGACTTGGGTGAAGTCTTCACGATCTTGCTGTAAAAAACATAAGCTTTTGTGCTCACGAGAATAGCTATCATTTTTATAGGAGAGTACTTTTAGGTTGATTATTTTTGCAGATGATTAATAGACAAATTCCTCACGTCCACCAATTTATTTCAAAAAATTTAGAGTTACAGAAGTATTCTAAAGTTACAGATTTCTACAGATTGTTCTGTTTTTGATAGATTCTGTTTTTTGTGTGTTGTTTGCTTATTTTGATGAATCTATGAGTAGTATCGAGGGGTATGAACCATAGAGAAGTTGGAATACAGTAGGTTTAACACCAATATAAATAAATAATGAGTTCATTACAGTACCTTAAAGTGGTGGTTTATTTTCTTATACTAACGGAGCTCATGAAATTTTCTGTTGAAGTTTTGTGTCGTGAAGTTTTCAAGTTTTTGGGTAAAGATTTGATGGATTTTGGAATAAGGAGTGAAAAGAGCCTAAGCTTGGGGATGCCCAAGGCACCCCATGGTAAAATTCAAGGATAACAAAAATCCTAAGCTTGGGGATGCCCCAGAAGGCATCCCCTCTTTCGTCTTCGTCTATCGGTAACTTTACTTGAGGCTATATTTTTATTCACCACATGATATGTATTTTTCTTGGAGCGTCTTGTATGATTTGAGTCTTTGCTTTTTAGTTTACCACAATCATACTTGTTGTACACACCTTTTGGGAGAGACACGCATGAATCAGAATTTATGAGAATACTCTATGTGCTTCACTTATATCTTTTGAGCTAGACAATATTGCTCTAGTGTTTCACTTATATCTTTTTAGAGCACGGTGGTGGTTTTATTTTATAGAAATTGTTGATATCTCATTCTTCACTTATATTATTTTGAGAGTCTTTTAGAACAGCATGGTAATTTTCTTTGGTTATAAAATTAGTCCTAATATGATGGGCATCCAAGATGGGTATAATAAAAACTTTCATATAAAGTGCATTGAATACTATGAGAAGTTTGATTCTTTATGATTGTTTTGAGATATGAAGATGGTGATATTAGAATCATGCTAGTAGAGTAGTTGTGAATTTGAGAGATACTTGTGTTAAAGTTTGTGATTCCCGTAGCATGCACGTATGGTGAACCGTTATGTGATGAAGTTGGAGCATGATTTATTTATTGATTGTCTTCCTTATGAGTGGCGGTCGGGGACGAGGGATGGTATTTTCCTACCAATCTATCCCCCTAGGAGCATGCGTGTAGTACTTCGTTTCAATAACTAATAAATTTTTGCAATAAGTATGTGAGTTCTTTATGACTAATGTTGAGTCCATGGATTATACGCACTCTCACCCTTCCACCATTAATAGCCTCTCTAGTACCGCACAACTTTCACGGGTACCATACACCCACCATTACCTTCCTCAAAACAGCCACCATACCTACCTATTATGGCATTTCCATAGCCATTCTGAGATATATTGCCATGCAACTTTCCACCATTCCATTTATTATGAAAAGCTCCATCATTGTCATATTGCCTTGCATGATCATGTAGTTGACATCGTATTTGTGGCAAAACCACCATTCATAATTTTTCATACATGTCACTCTTGAATCATTGCACATCCTGGTACACCGCCGGAGGCATTCACATAGAGTCATATTTTATTCTAAGTATTGAGTTGTAATTCTTCAGTTGTAAGTAAATAAAAGTGTGATGATCTTCATTATTAGAGCATTGTCCAAGTGAGGAAAGGATGATGGAGACTATGATTCCCCCACAAGTCGGGATGAGACTCCGGACGAAAAATAAAAAAAGGAGAAAATAAAGAGGCCATAAAAAAGAAAAGGCCCAAATAGAAAATAAAAAAAATGAGAGAAAAAGAGACAAGGGGCAATGCTACTATCCTTTGACCAGACTTGTGCTTCAAAGTAGCACCATGATCTTCATGATAGAGAGTCTCCTCTGTTGTCACTTTCATACTAGTGGGAATTTTTTATTATAGAACTTGGCTTGTATATTCCAATGATGGGCTTCCTCAAAAATGCCCTAGGTCTTTGTGAGCAAGCAAGTTGGATGCACACCCATTGAGTTTCTTTTGTTGAGCTTTCATACACTTATAGCTCTAGTGCATTCATTGCATGGGAATCCCTACTCACTCACATTGATATCTATTGATGGGCATCTCCATGGCCCATTGATACGCCTAGTTGATGTGAGACTATCTTCTCCTTTTTATCTTCTCCACAACCACCATTCTATTACACCTATAGTGCTATGTCCATGGCTCGCGCTCATGTATTGCGTGAAGATTGAAAAAGTTTGAGAACATCAAAAGTATGAAACAGTTGCTTGGCTTGTCATCGGGGTTGTGCATGATTAAATACTTTGTGTGATGAAGATAGAGCATAACCAGACTATATGATTTTGAAGGGATAGCTTTCTTTGGCCATGTTACTTTGAGAAGACATGATTGCTTTGTTAGTATGCTTGAAGTATTATTATTTTTATGTCAATATTAAACTTTTGTCTTGAATCTTTCAGATCTTAACATTCATGCCACAATAAAGAAAATTACATTGATAAATATGCTAGGTAGCATTCCACATAAAAGTTCTGTTTTTATCATTTACCTACTCGAGGACGAGCAGGAATTAAGCTTGGGGACGTATCTATATTTTTTGATTGTTCCATGCTATTATATTATCTGTTTTGGATATTTAATGGGCTTTCATATGCTCTTTTATATTATTTTTTGGACTAACCTATTAACCGGAGGCCCAGTGCCAGTTTCTATTTTTTTGCCTATTTTAGACTTTTGCAGAAAAGGAATACCAAACGGAGTCCAAACGGAATGAAACCTTCGCGGTGATCTTTCTTGGACCGAAAGCAATCGAGAAGACTTGGAGTTGAAGTCATAAATGCCACGAGGCATCCACGAGGCAGGAGGGTGCGCCAAGGGGATAGGCGCGCCCCCCACCCTCGTGGACCCCTCGTAGCTCCACCGACGTACTTCGTTTGCCTATATATATTATTATACCCTAGAAACATTAGGAAGAGCCACAAAACCAGTTTTCCACCGCCGCAACCTTCTGTACCCGTGAGATCCCATCTTGGGGCCTATTCCAGCGATCTGCCGGAGGGGGAATCAATCACAGAGGGCTTCTACATCAACACCATTGCCTCTTCGATGAAGCGTGAGTAGTTTACCACAGACCTTCGGGTGCATAGTTATTACCTAGATGGCTTCTTCTTCTCTCTCTTTGATTCTCAATACAAAGTTCTCCTCGATGTTCTTGGAGAACTATTTGATGTAATACTCTTTTGTAGTGTGTTTGCCGAGATCCGATGAATTGTGGATTTATGAACAAGATTATCTATGAATACTATTTGGTTCTAGTCTGAATTCTTATATGCATGATTTGATATATTTGCAAGTCTCTTCGAATTGTCGGTTTAGTTTGGCCTACTAGACTGATCTTTCTTGCAACGAGAGAAGTGCTTAGCTTTGGGTTCAATCTTGCGGTGTCCTTTCCAAGTGACAGTAGGGGCAGCAAGGCGCGTATTGTATTGTTACCATCAAGGATAAAAAGATGGGGTTTATATCATATTGCTTGAGTTTATCCCTCTACATCATGTCATCTTGCTTAATGCGTTACTCCGTTCTTATGAACTTAATACTGTAGATGCATGCTTGATAGCGGTCGATGTGTGGAGTAATAGTAGTAGATGCAGAATCGTTCCGGTCTACTTGACACGGTTGTGATGCCTATGTTCATGATCATTGCCTTAGATATCTTCATAATTATGTGCTTTTCCATCAATTGCTCGGTAGTAATTTGTTCACCCACCGTAATACATGCTATCTCGAGAGAAGACACTAGTGAAACCTATGGCCCCCGGGGTCTCTTTTCTATTATATTACATCTCTTTTCCATTATATCGCATCTCCTTTACTATTTTGCAATCTTTACTTTCCAATCTATACAACAAAAATACCAAAAATATTTACTTTACTATCTTTATTAGATCTCACTTTTGTGAGTGACCCTGAAGGGATTGACAACCCCTTTTCGTGTTGGTTGTAAGGTTCTTGATTGTTTGTGCAGGTACTAGGTGACTTGTGCGTTATCTCCTACTGGATTGATACCTTGGTTCTCAAAACTGAGGGAAATATTTATGCTACTTTGCTGCATCACCCTTTCCTCTTCAAGAGAAAAGCCAACGCAAGCTCAAGAGGTACCAGGCGGTGAGTCATACTGCTTACCACCAACGTCTTATTTTGATTCGGTGGTATTGTGGGACAAAGCGGCCCGGACCAACCTTACATGTCCACGCACATGAGACCGGTTCCACCGACTAACATGCAAGGAGTTTTGCATAAAGGTGTCTGGTGGGTGTCTGTTTCTCCTACTTTAATTGAATTGAATTTGACTCTGGTCGATCCTTGAAGAAGGTTAAAACATCAAACTTGATAGATCACCATTGTGGTTTTTGCCGCAGGTAAGAACGGTTCTTGCTAGAAACCCGTAGAAGCCACGTAAAACTTGCAAGAACAAAGTAGAGGACGTCTAACTTGTTTTTGCAGGGTATGTTGTGATGTGATATGGTCAAGACATGATGTGATATACATTATTGTATGCGATGATCATGTTCTGTAATTTGTCGGGAACCGGAAGGAGCCTTATGGTTGTCTCTTTATTGTATGAAATGAAAACGCCATGTAATTGCTTTACTTTATCACAATGTGGTAGCAATAGTTGTAGAAGCAATAGTTGGCGAGATGACCACGACGCAACGATGGAGATCAAGGTGTCGAGCCGGTGATGGTGGAGATCATGACGATGCTTTGGAGATGGAGATCAAAAGCACGAGATGATGATTGCCATATCATGTCACATATTTTGATTGCATGTGATGTTTATCTTTTATGCATCTTATTTTGCTTAGAACGGTGGTAGCATTATAAGGTGATCCCTTCACTAAATTTCAAGATATAAGTGTTCTCCCCGAGTATGCACCGTTGCGAAAGTTTGTCGTTTCGAGACACCAAGTGGTGATCGGGCATGATGGACTCTACGTTCACATACAGTGTGTATAAGACAGTTTTGCACATGCAGAATACTTGGGTTAAACTTGACGATCCTAGCATGTACAGACATGGCCTCGGAACACTGGAGACTGAAAGGTCAAACATGAGTCATATAGTAGATATGATCAACATAGATATGTTCACCATTGATGACTACCCCATCTCATGTGATGATCGGACATGGGTTAGTTGATTTGGATCATGTACCACTTAAATAACTTGAGGGGTGTTTATTTAAGTGGGAGTTCATTAGTAATTTGATTAATTGAACTTAAATTTATCATGAACTTAGTCCTAATAGTATTTGCAAATTATGTTGTAGATCAATAGCTCGCGTTGTAGCTTCCCTATTTTTGATATGTCACTAGAGAAAACTAAGTTAAAAGATGATAGTAGCAATAATGCGGACCAGGTCCAAGATCTGAGGATTATCCTCATTACTGCACATAAGAATTATGTCCTTGATGCACCGCTAAGTGACAGACCTATTGCAGGAGCAGATGTAGACGTTATGGACGTTTGGCAAGCTCAATATGATGACAACTTAATAGTTTAGTGCACCATGCTTTACGGCTTAGAACCGGGACTTCAAAAATGTTTTGAACTCCATGAAGCATATGAGATGTTCCAAGAGCTAAATTGGTATTTCAGACTCATGACCATGTCGAGAGGTATGAGACCTCTGACAAGTACTTTGCCAACAAGATGGAGGAGAATAGCTCAGCTAGTGAGCATGTGCTCAGAATGTCTGGGTACTACAATCGCTTGAATCAAGTGGGAGTTAATCTTCTAGATAAGATAGTGATTGACAGAGCTCTCTAGTCACTATCACAAAGCTATTAGAACTTCGTGATGAATTATAATATGCAAGGGATGATGAATTCCCGAGCTCTTCACGATGCTAAAATCGGCGAAGATAGAAATCAAGAAAGAGCATCAAGTATTGATGATTAACAATACCACTAGTTTCAATAAAAAGGGCAAGGGAAAGAAAGGGAACTTCAAGAAGAATGTCAATCAAGTTGCCACTCCCGGGAAGAAGCCCAAAGCTGGACCCAAGCCTAAAACTAAGTGCTTCTACTGCAAAGCGACCGGTCACTAGAAGTGGAACTGCCCCAAGTATTTAGCGGATAAGAAGGATGGCAAAGTGAACAAAGGTATATTTGATATACATGTTATTGATGTGTACCTTACTAATGCTCGTAGTAGCGCCTGGGTATTTGATATTGGTTCAGTTGCTCATATTTATAACTCGAAACAGGAGCTACAGATTAAACGAAGATTGGTTAAGGACAAGGTGACGAGGCACGTCGGGAATGGTTCCAAGGTCGATGTGATCGCCGTCGGCACGCTACATCTACATCCACATTCAGGATTAGTTTTAGACCTGAATAATTGTTATTTGGTGCCAGCGTTGAGCAGGAACATTATATTTGGATCTTGTTTAGTGCGAGAAGGTTATTCATTTAAATCAGAAAATAATGGTTGTTCTATTTATATGAGTAATATCTTTTATGGTCATGCACCCTTGAAGAGTGGTCTATTCCTGTTGAATCTTGATTGTGGTGATACACATATTCATAATATTGATGCCAAAAGATGCAAAGTTGATAATGATAGTGCAATATATTTGTGGCACTGCCATTTAGGTCATATGGGTGTAAAGTGCATAAATAAAGTCCATGCAGATGGGCTTTTGGAATCACTTGATTATGAATCATTTGATACTTGCAAACCATGCCTCATGGGCATGACTAAAACTCCGTTCTCCGGAACAATGGAGCGAGCCAATGACTTATTGGAAATAATACATACCGATGTATGCGGTCCGATGAGTGTTGAGGCACGCGGCGGGTATCATTATTTTCTGACCTTCACAGATGATTTAAGCAGATATGGGTATATCTACTTAATGAAACACAAGTCTGAAACATTTGAAAAGTTCAAAGAATTTCAGAGTGAAGTGGAGAATCATCATATCAAGAAAATAGAGTTTCTACGATTTGATCGCGGAGGCGAATATTTGAGTTACGAGATTGGCCTTCATTTAAAACAATGTGGAATAGTTTCACAACTCACGCCACATGGAATACCACAGCATAATGGTGTGTCTGAACATCGTAATTGTACTTCATTAGATATGGTACGATCTATGATGTCTCTTACCAATTTACCACTATCATTTTGGGGTTATGCGTTAGAGACAACTGCATTCACGTTAAATAGGGCACCGTCTAAATCTGTTGAGACGACACCGTATGAACTGTGGTTTGCCAAGAAACCTAAGTTGTCATTTCTTAAAGTTTGAGGTTGCGACGCTTATGTCAAAAGGCTTCGGCCTGATAAGATTGAACCGAAATCGGATTAGTGCGTCCTCATAGGATACCCTAAGGAAACAATTGGGTACACCTTCTATCACATATCTTAAGGAAAGATCTTTGTTGCCAAGAATGGAACCTTTCTAGAGAAGGAGTTTCTCTCGAAAGAAGTGAGTGGGAGGAAAATATAACTTGATGAGGTAATTATACCTTCTCTCAATTTTTAAAGTAGCACATCAAGAGATCCGTTCCCGTGATGCCTACACCAACTAGAGAGGAAGTTAATGATGATGAACACGAAACTTCATATCAAGTTACTACTGGACCTCGTAGGTCAAACAGAGCATGTTCCCGAGAATGGTACTGTAATCCTGTTCGGGAAGTCATGTTACTAGACCACGGCGAACCTACAAATTATGAAGAAGCTATGATGAGCCCAGATTCTGACAAATGGATTGAAGCCATGAAATCTGAGATAGGATCCATGTATGAGAACAAAGTATGGACTTTGGTGGACTTGTCCGATGATCGAAAAGCCATAGAGAATAAATGGATCTTCAAGAAGAAGACTGACGCTGGTGGTAATTTTACTGTCTACAAAGCTCGACTTGTCGCAGAAGGTTTTCGACAAGTTCAAGGGGTTGACTACGATGAGAACTCACCCGTAGCGATGCTTAAGTCCGTCTGAATCATGTTAGCAATTGCCGCATTTTATGATTATGAAATCTGGCAAATGGACGTCAAAACTTCATTCCTCAATGGATTAATTAAAGAAGAGTTGTATATGATGCAACCAGAAGGTTTTGTTGATCCGAAAGGTGCTAACATAGTGTGCAAGCTCCAGTGATCCATATATGGACTGGTGCAAGCATCTTGGAGTTGGAATATACGCTTTGATGAGGTGATAAAGCATATGGTTTTATACAGACTTTTCGTGAAGCCTCTATTTACAAGAAAGTGAGTGGGAGCCTGTAGCATTTCTGATATTATATGTAGATGATGTATTGTTGATTGGAAATGATATAGAATTTCTAGATAGCATAAAAGGATAATTGAATAAGAGTTTTTCAATGAAAGACCTCAGTGAAGCTTCTTATATATTGGGCATCAAGATCTATAGAGATAGATCAAGACGCTTAATAGGACTTCCACAAAGCATATACCTTGAAAAAGTTTTGAAGAAGTTCAAAAAGTATCAGTCAAAGAAAGGGTTCTTGCCTGTGTTACAAGGTGTGAAGTTGAGTCCGAATCAAAGCCAAACCACTGCAGAAGATAGAGAGAAAATGAAAGTCATTCCCTATGCCTCAGCCATAGATTCTATCGTGTATGCTATGCTGTGTACCAGACCTGATGTGTGCCTTGCCATAAGTCTGGCAGGGAGGTACCAAAGTAATCCAGGAGTGGATCACTGGACAACGGTCAAGAACATCCTGAAGTACTTGAAAAGGACCAAGGATATGTTTCTCGTTTATGGAGGTGATAAAGAGCTCGTCGTAAATGGTTACGTCAATGCTCGTTTGATACTGATCCGGATGACTCTAAGTCACAAAACGGATACGTATTTATATTTAATGGTGGAGCTGTCAGTTGGTGCAGTTCCAAGCAAAGCATCGTGACGGGATCTACGTGTGAAGCGGAGTACATACCTGCTTCAGAAACAGCAAATGAAGGAGTCTGGCTAAAGGAGTTCATATCCGATCTAGGTGTAATACCTAGTGCATCGGGTCCAATGAAAATCTTTTGTGGAAATACTGGAGAAATTGCCTTGGCGAAGGAATCTAGATTTCATAAGAGAACCAAACACATCAAGAGACGCTTCAACTCCATTCGTGAACAAGTCAAGGATGGAGACATAGAAATTTGCAAGATACATACGGATCTGAATATAGCAGACCCATCGACTAAGCCTCTTCCACGAGCAAAACATGACCAGCACCAAGACTCCATGGGTGTTAGATTCATTACAATGTAATCTAGATTATTGACTCTGGTGCAAGTCGGAGACAGAAGGAAATATGCCCTAGAGATAATAATAAAGTTGTTATTTTATATTTATTTATTCATGATAAAGGTTTATTATTCATTCTAGAATTGTATTGATCAGAAACTTAAATACATGTGAGAATACATAAACAAACAACATGTCCCTAGTAAGCCTCTACTAGACTAGCTTGTTGATCAAAGATGGTTAAGGTTTCCTAACCAATGGACATGTGTTATCATTTGATAACGAGATCACATCATTAGGAGAATGATGTGCTGGACAAGACCCATCCATTAGCTTAGCATAATGATCATTCAGTTTTATAGCTATTGCTTTCTTAATGTCAAATACATATTCCTTAGACTATGAGATTATGCAACTCCCGGATACCGGAGGAATACCTTATGTGCTATCAAATGTCAAAACATAACTGGGTGATCATAAAGATGCTCTACAGGTATCTCCGAAGGTGTTTGTTGAGTTGGCATAAATTGAGATTAGGATTTTTCCACTCCAATTATCGGTGAGGTATCTCTGGGCCCTCTCAGTAATACACATCATAAGATTGCCAGTAAATGACTAAGGAGTTATTCACGAGGTGGTGTATTACGGAACGAGTAAATAGACTTGCCGGTAACAGGATTGAACTAGGTATAAAGATATTGACGATTGAATCTCAGTCAAGCAACATACTGATTGACAAAGGGTATTACGTATGTTGTCATAACGGTTCGACCGATAAAGATCTTCGTAGAATATGTAGGAGCCAATATGGGCATCCAGGTTCCACTATTGGCTATTGACGGAGAAGTGTCTCGGTCATGTCTACATAGTTCTCGAACCCGTAGGGTCCGCACGCTTAACATTTAAATGATGCTATAGTATTATATGAGTTATGTGATTTGGTGACCGAATGTTGATTGATATATAGCACGATGGTATTCGGACACCGGAAGTGTTTTGGGGTGTACGAATACTTATCGGGTAACCGGAAGGGGTTCCGGGCACCCCCGACAAAAGATATGGGCCTTATGGGCCAAGAGGGGAACGCACCAGCCACAAGGGGCTGGTGCGCCCCCCATATGGGCCAGCCTAAGGAGGAGAAGGAAAGGGGAGAAGGGAAAGAAAAGTGTGGATTAGGATTCCCACTTCCTTCCCTCCCCCCCCCCTCTTTCCTTCCCCTTGGGAAAACATGGAGGGCGCGTAGGGTAAGGCAGGGACCCCTAGGGGGCCGGCGGCCTACCCTAGGGCGCGCCGCGGCCTCTCCCCTTCCCCTCCCACCTATAATGTGGGAAGAGGCACCTAGCACACTCCAAATCAATTGTTAGCCATGTGCAGCGCCCCCCTCCACCGTTTACACCCCCGGTCATATTTTTGTAGTGCTTAGGTGAAGCCATGCGGAGATCACTTCACCATCACTGTCACCACACCGTCGTGCTGAAGGAACTCATCTACTACCTCGACATCTTGCTGGATCAAGAAGGCAAAGGTCGTCACCGAGCTGAACGCGTAGAATGCGGAGGTGCCGTGCATTCGGTACTTGATCGGTTGAAGCGCGGAGAAGTTCGACTACATCAACCGCGTTGTGAAACGCTTCCGTTTATGGTCTATGAGGGTACGTAGACACACTCTACCCCTTGTTGCTATGCATCTCCATGGATAGATCATTGCATGTGCGTAGAATTTTTTTTGTTTTCCATGCAATGACTCACAACAATGCGATGCTCAAGAGTTCCCCTTTTAGTGTGCAGGAGACTCGTATGAATAAGAAGTAACGTGCCTCGTGAAGGTCACAGGGAGAGGCACATCGGTCGGCAGTGGCATAGTGTAAGGTGGTTGTACCTAGCTTTTACCGGCCAGCCTGTTGCCTGTCCAGGGCCGACCCTCCTGAGGTGGTAGGGCATCCCCTAGGCACTGCTCGAGTACCTGTCTCCTAAAGTTCCTGTGCATTGATAGATTACGAGGTACCGAGGGCAGTGCACGCTTGCTGATCTGCTCATGATTGTTCCATGAGAAGACAAGGCACTAAGGACCTGATGAGGTGACGTGCACAGGGCCGGCCCACGAGCCAGAGCTCGATCACTTAGATTTGTCAACGCTGTAGGGACGGACCCGAGCACAGGCACCATGCCGATAGCCCCCTCTCATGGGACGTTCAGGAGGAGAGCTGCTAACGCATGAAGCCCATGGGACGGTGCTTCCGGAGGCGATGTAGTATCAAGTGCAGGGTTAACAGTCATGGCAACTCATAAAAGCATAGCCGGTTTTCGGTAAATAAGTAGAAACATCATGGCAGCAGGAACAGACTCTGATGAGCCTGAGGATAATACAGCCCGGGGGCGCCCTCAATCAAACAAACCAAAAAGTCACCTGGTAATGATGCTGCAGAAGCGTCGAGGTAGCCGATGAAGCATGCCATGGAGGTTCGCTCCTCATGAGCCGGACGGCTCCAGACCGGACGGCTCTCGGAAGGCTCGCGAGGGTCCAGGGCCTCAGGAGGCGCCAACGCCAAGCGCCTGGCCTCGCGAGACGCCAGCATGAGCTGCATGAACCGCTAGTATGAGGCGCCTGCGTTCAGTAGGCCGAAGGGCATGCGGATGTAGTTGCAGGCGAAGCCTCCGCTCTGGTCGACGCGTGACGGCTAGAAGAGATCATGAGACGCGGCCCTGTTGAGGTCCGGGATGTCAACGCAGACATGCAGCTCGCTACTCGCGTCGGGGGCGGGAGCTGCACTGGTGGGACATGCGGGGCGGCACTCGCCACGATGGGTTGTGCTTCCTGAAGTTCCTCCGTCACCTTGGTGATGAACTCTAGTGCTCCTGGTGCCTCTTGCCGAGTTCCTTGCTTGTGGGGGCGCGCGTCAAGGCACGCCTCCAAGTGATGCCAGAGCACCTCCCTCATCGTACTGGTCAGGTCAGACGCTCTCTAGATGGAAGCCCCCGAGCCTGCCCCGATGGAGGCACCGGGCGCGCCTTCCTATGCGGGAGGGAGGCACACACCTGCACTTGGCACGGCAACCGATGCGTCACCGCCAGGCGCCTCCTGAGCCTCAGGACGGCTCTTGGGGGTGAGCTTGGCAGCCTCAAGGGGAGCGACGTCATGTTCGCCGGAGTTCTCGGCCGCTCCGGCCCGGTAGGCGTGCCCGAGGGAGCAGACCACATCTTTCTCATCACATGCGACAATGATGACACCGCTGCACCCTGGCATCTTGTGGATGTTGTAGCCATGGTGGGTCGCCGCCATGAACTTGGCCAAGGCGGGGTATCCCAGGATGGCGTTGTACGGGAGGCCGATATGGGCCGCATCAAAGTTGATGAGCTTAGCATGGTAGTTTTCACGCTTGTCGAAGGTGACAGGGAGGCGCACCTGCCCCAGGGAGTGGTGGAGCCATTGGCCACTCCAAAGAACGTCCTGGTGGGCATGAGCTAATCGTAAGGCACTTAAAGCATTTCAATGATTTCCACAGAGAGGATGTTGAAGCTGGCACTGCCATCAATGAGGGTCTTGGTGACTGAAATGTTGCTGATGGTGGGCATGCACAGCATAGGGAGCGTGCCGGCGGTGGCCAAGCACCTGAGGTGGTCCTTGGAGTCGAAGGTGATGGCGTACTGCGACCACTTGAGGGGATGTACGGCCTCGAGCCTCGAGAGGGCTGCGTTCACCTTACGAGGGATCTGCTTGAAGAAGCAGTTCGAGGCGGGTGCCTGAGCACCACCGAGGATGCAGGTAATCGCGCGAGGCTCCTGATAGCCCCCAACCCCCTCATCTTGATGATTGTCGTCGTTCGTTCTGGGCGGCAGCGGCAGCGGTCGAAGGCCAGCATTGCCCTATGGACAGACCTCGAGAGGCTGATCATGCGAGGCGCCGTCACGAGGCTGATCGCGCCAGCCGTCCTCACGAGGCTGGTCACGCCAGGCGCCGTCACGAGGCTGGTCATGCCAAGCCTGAAGCGGGTTGCGGTTATCCGAGCGGCCTCCTCCCCAGCTGAAGTCACGATCGCTACACTCAGGGCGGCGGCCCACATGCTCGTCACGGAGCGACCTGAGCTCCTGACAGTCGTTGGTGTTGTGGGTGCGCACGTTGTGGAAGACACAGAACGGGCGAACATCCTTGGAGGGATCATCACGGTCACGGCCATGCTTCAAGTCTGGCTTAGCTTCCAGCACGGTAGGGCCCTTGCGCTTCACTTCCTTGGGGTTGGCCTTCTTGTCTTCAGGATCGTCATCCGGGTGGCTGAGGAGGGATAGGCGGCCTTCTTTCGCCCCGGCGCACCTGTCAGTCAGGTTGAACAGCTCCAGCACCATGCACAAATCATCATTGATGGCGAGCTCTTTGCTCATCTTGACGTCCGCGACGCCCTCGGTGAACACCGAGATGATGGCTTCGTCCGAGGCCTTCGGGAATTTGAGACGAACTTGGGTGAAGCGCTGAATGTACACACGGAGAGTCTCGTTGGGGCGCTGCTTCACGCGCCGCAGGTCGTTGATGGTGAGGGCAAGATCGTGGGTGCCTTGGAAGTTGGCGACGAACCGCTCGTGGTGCTCATCCCACGAGGAGATCGACCCCTCCGGGAGGTGCATGAGCCAGGAGCGCGCGCCATCCTTGAGGGCCATGGCGAACCAGTTCGTCATGACCTTGTCGTTGCCATTTGCCGCCTTGATGCTCAGCGCGTAGAGTTGGAGTAACTCCGCAGGGTGGGGGATGTCGCCGTAGCGCGGAGGCAGCTCCGACTTGAACTTGACCGGCCAGACCACCCGACGCAGCTCACCATTGAAAGTGCAGCAGCCAGCGGTGCTCACGGGCGCGGCTCGCATGGAAGGGGCGCAGTCCTGGTGCCCGCGTGTCGCAGCTTCTTCGACGGCTTGATCTTCATGCTGACGCGACGGCGCGGGAAGCGCACGCGCCTCGTAAAAACCCTACTCCTGCTTTGTGGTGGATTGCCTCGCGAGAAGGATGAGTATGAACTAGTACAAGGATGAGCTACCTCGCGAGGGCGCGGGAGGGGGGGCGTGAATGGAATCTGATATATCTCTATTATCTACGGTGGAGACTGGCCTATATTTATACTGGCCCCGGTCCTTTCCCCCAATGTTTTGGGCGGGAAGGGATATCACAGTGGCCAAATTTGAAGGGGGACAGGAGTACACCCTATCCTGGCTAAAGGTGGTCTTCGTCTGCAAAGCTTCTAGTCGTGACGCGCTGGTGGGCTCGGTGATGACCTCCATCCTGTCGAGCCCGTGGTCTTGGTCTTGTTGCACTGAAGATATAAGCATTGGGGATTCCTTGGGAACCCGTGTGTTGGCTTTGTCTCTCTAGCACCAAAGAGAAAATTGTGTTTGCTTGCGCCCGTTGTTGCCCTCCTCGCTCTGGTCGTCATCGCTCACATCAGCACGCGCCTCGTGAGGCAGGGTGCGAGCCTAGAGATGTCCTCCCCTCGGGAGGCTGCTCCTTGGAGGTCTTGATGTAGTTCGCCTCACAAGGCGGGAGCCCTCGCGAGGGTCTTCCTCGTGAAGTCCTGGCGTTGGGCCGTATCGGGCCTTTGGTGATACCACACGATGGGCCGTAGACAGACGGGCCTAGATACCCCCAGTCTCAGAGCCACAACAGGCGTACCTCAAGAAAACTGAGAACTTCCCCTCTTGTTAGGGTTTCACCTACTCGCGGCGGCGATTGCCAGCACGTCGAGATCGCTACTCCCGTGCCGTCTCCTCCGTCCTCATCGCCGGTGTGGTGCTCAGGGGTATCCCTGCGGTATCCACGGTGCTGGATGCGCGAGGCGATCTAGGGACTCCTCAACAGCCCGATCGTTTTCTCCATCGGGTTAGGGTTTTCAGAGATGGAGGACAAAGCTTCGGGATCGAAGATTGTAGACTCCAAAGATGTGGCAGAATTGATGGAGAAGCTTGGCCTTGCAGAGAACGATCTGGAAGATGTAGTCTTCAAGGAACAAGAACCCCCCCCCCCACCAGAGTCGGTCCGTTGGATGGCATTGGCTAGGGTTCATACTGAAAAATCCTACAGCCAATACTGGTTCTTCAAGACAATGAGAGCAGCATGGGATCTGGCACAAGAGGTAAAGTTTAGACCCCTCGAAGATAACCTATACACTATGCAGTTCTCGTGCTTGGGCGATTGGGATAGAGTAATGCAAGATGGACCATGGAATTACAAGGGTTTTGCGGTGATCATTGCACTGTATGATGGGTTCATAAAGCCGTCCCAGATTAAACTTGACACCCTGGAGATATGGGCACAGATTCATGATCTTCCTGATGGGTTTTGCCCCATGTTGAAGGCCATGGCAGGGAAGATTGGTGAGGTGATGTTCGTGGAACCTAAGTCTCGTGACTTTGAGGGAAACTTCTATAGGGTTCGAGTCAAGATTGATGTCAATAAGCCTCTGAAGAACGCTACATCAATTGTCAAAGAAAACAAGCGACAGATCTTTCTGGTGAAGTATGAACGCCTTCCTGACTGGTGTGCAGTGTGTGGCCATCTAGGTCACCAATTCAAGGAGCATGGGGATGGGATTCATCCTCCAAAGGCCCTGGTTTTCAAGGAGCTGCGAGCGAGCTGGTTCCGTGGTGCTGGAAGAGGGCCAGGAGAAGGTCGAGCTTACAGAGGTGGCTTAGGCCGTGGTGCAGCAAGGGGCGGCGCTGGTTTTGGCCCTGGCAGAGGCATGCCCCAGCAGCCACAGCAGTTCGCAGGTGAAGAGGATGATGATGATCTCATGGAGGAAGATGATGCAGCTAGGAAGAGGTCGTTGGGGGGCAACACAGGAGTTAGAAACTTTGCGAAGGGGGCGTCGGCCGATGCACTTATGCTGACGGCACCTCCAGTAGTCCCTCCAAGCCCTACATCGCGCCAAGATCAGAAGAGAGCCAAAGTTGCCAGCACTGAGAAGGGTTTGTCAAAGAAAAACCTCACCGACAAGACCAAGGAAGCGCCCATCGCGGAGACCCATAGCGGCCTCCGCAGGGCACAATGAGTATATTGTGTTGGAACTGTCGTGGGGTGGGTAGACCTGCGACAGTTCGTGAGCTTTGCGACCTTGCAAAGCAGTTTACCCCGGCAGTACTTTGTATAGTGGAAACTCAACTAGACAGGGTGCGTGTCGAGAATTTGAAATCTTCTTTTGGTTATGATAATAGTTTTGCTGTAAGCAGTGCTGGTAGAAGTGGAGGTTTAGGCGTGTTTTGGAATAATGAAATAAAGCTGAAAGTTGATGGTTACTCTTGGTATCACATTGATGCACTAATTGATGAATCAGGCCCAAATCCTTGGAGACTAACATGTGTCTAGGGAGAAGCACAGGTGGCATCAAGGCAAAATACATGGGATACTATCCGAAGTGTCGCAGGAATGTCTCCTTTACCATAGCTCCTCATAGGCGATTCTAACGAAGTATTGTATGTGAGAGAGCATGATGGTGTGGGGCAGAGAAGTCAAAGTCAGATTGCTTCTTTCAGATCAGTTGTTGATGACTGTGCTTTGCTGGATCTAGGGTACACAGGTATTCCTTGGACTTTTGAGCATAAGGTTGCAGGAGGCTCATATACTCGTGTCCGGCTGGATAGAGCACTTGCTTGCAGTGCTTGGACTGCACAGTTTCCAAGGGCTCAAGTACACCACCCGACGGCAGGATCATCGGATCATGTGCCAATTATTTTACACCCGCACGGCGAGGCCAGGGTAAGACAATGTCGGCACATTTTTCGGTACGAGACGATGTGGGAATCACATGACCAACTGCACTCGAAGGTAGCTAATGATTGGGGAGGAGTGCCTGCATGCAGCTCCGTTGCGGAAATCAAAGAAAAGCTGGCGGCATTGGCCTTGTCGCTATCTGCATGGGACAAGACTATGTTCGGGAGCGTTCGTAAGCAAATCCGAACCCTAAAGCGCGAGCTGGAGATCTTGCAAGGTGTACCAGGGAGGGTCGGTCCTTCTCAAAGAGAGTTGAAGATCAAGGAAAGTCTAATCGAGCTATACCACAGAGAAGAATTAATGTGGAGGCAGTGGGCTAGAGTTGACTGGCTACGTGTGGGAGATAAGAATACCCGCTTTTTTCATCTACGGGCAAGTATGCGTAGGAGGAAAAATCTGATTAAATTGCTGGTGCAAGAGGATGGCAATTCGACGGAGGATATACAAACCATGAAAGATATGGTCAACTCTTTTTATGGTAATCTTTACACGTCGGAAGGGGTACATGATATGGAGGAGGTGCTGGATACAGTACCAATTAAGGTAACCGTCCAGATGAATGAACAGCTGAATGCACCGTACACTGCAGAAGAGGTTAAAACCGCGTTGTTTCAAATGGCACCGACAAAGGCTCCTGGTCCCGACGGGTTCCCTGCTCACTTTTTTCAACATCATTGGGAGATCTGCGGTGAAGAGGTAACTCGAGTGGTGCTGGGTATTGTCTCGGGCAAGGAGAGTGCTAAAGATATAAACAATACGGTGCTAGTTCTAATCCCGAAGGTAAAAAACCCTACCTTGCTTACACAATTCCGGCCAATTAGTTTGTGTAATGTACTGTATAAGGTTGCATCAAAGGTGATAGCTAATCGTTTGAAGCTAATATTGCCGGAGATCATCTCAGAGGAGCAGTCAGCCTTTGTTCCGGGTAGATTGATTACTGACAATATCATTGCAGCTTACGAATGCCTTCATTTTATGAAGAGAAATAAAGCTCAGATCCATAGGTCTTGCGCACTAAAACTGGATATGATGAAGGCATATGACCGAGTTGAGTGGACTACCTAAGAGCTATCATGTTGAAGCTTGGGTTCAGTCGAAACTGGGTTGATATTGTTATGGGGATGGTCTCATCTGTCTCCTTCTCAGTCATGTTTAATGGAGAAAAATTAGAGGAGTTCAACCCTACCCGTGGTATCCACCAAGGGGATCCTATTTCACCCTATTTGTTTTTGTTGGCAGCAGAGGGCCTTTCGTGCCTTTTAAAATCTCGAGTTCAGTCATCTAATCTAGGAGGAATCAAAGTGGCTTCAACGGCACCGCCGATAAACCACTTGTTGTTTGCATATGACAGCCTGCTGTTTTTTAAAGCAAATTCGGAGGGGCGGAAGAAGTGTCTCTCTTATTGGAAACCTATGCTAGGTCTTCGGGCCAAAGAGTGAACCGAGAAAAATCATCATGCTTTTTCAGTAAGGGATGTCCAGAACAGGTTCGAGAACAGGTAAAACAAATTTTGCAAGTTCCCAATGAACAACTCAGCGAGAAATACTTGGGGCTTCCAACGGATGTGGGCTCATCCAAAAACGGAGCTTCCAAGTACCTTATTGATCGGTTATGGAACAAAATAAGAGGTTGGATGGAGAAAACCCTATCCGATGCGGGGAAGGATGTGCTCATCAAGTCCGTAGCACAAGCCATCCCGGTCTTTTCAATGTCATGCTTCAAATTGCCAAGAGGGTTATGTGAAAAGTTAACCTCAGCCATACGGGCCTTTTGGTGGGGAAGTGAGCAAGGGAAGAGGAAACCCTATTGGGTGTCGTGGGACAGTATGACAATGCCGAGATATATGGGTGGGCTGGGGTTCCGTGACTTCGAGCTCTTTAATTTGGCTCTATTGGCTCGGCAATCATGGAGGATCTTGGTCTCTCCAGAGTCCCTTAGCGCTCGTATTTTAAAAGCTGTGTATTTCCCAAATTGCTCGATACTAGAAGCCACTATTAGGAGTCATCCGTCTCAGATTTGGAGATCTATTGTGGAAGGAAGGGATATCATGAAACAGGGTCTAATCAGGCGAATCGGTGATGGATCATCGACGGAGATATGGAATACTAACTGGATCCCTCAGCCTGAACTTATGAGGCCTTTGGTTGCTAGAGTGCCTGATCCGCCGCAGTTAGTTGCTGAGCTCATTGATTCAGGTAATGCACGCTGGAATATGGAGTTAGTGAAACAGGTTTTCCTCCCTTTTGATACACAAGCAATTTTTCAAATCCTGATCTGTCAGAGGAATGTGGAGGACTATTGGTCTTGGATGTTCGAGAAATCTGGTGTATTCAGTGTACGGTCCTGTTATCGTATGATTGTTGAAACCAAGAGGAGGCGTGAAGAATGGCTGGAGTCACGTCCAGGTGCGTCTACTCTACAGGAGGAGAATTCGGCTTGGAAGGGGCTATGGAAAACTATGGTCCCTGCAAAAATCAGGGTTTTTTTGTGGAGACTTGCACGTCAATCGATCCCAACGGAACATGTCAGAATGCATAGGAACATGACCACAAGTAGCCCGTGTGCCATCTGCGGAACTACAGACTCTTGGAAGCATAGCTTGATTGAGTGTACTGCTCCCCGGTGTGTCTGGTCATTGGTGGATCAGGAGCTTATTGATGTTCTGCGAAGCAACACCAAAAATGAGGCAAAGAAGTGGTTATTCACAATGATCGAACAACTACCACACGACAAGTTCACTAAGGTAGCAGTTACCCTATGGGCAATATGGTGGGCGAGGCGGAAGCTGATCCATGAAGGGTTGCATCAAAGCCCTTTATCCACTTACATGTTTATCACTCACTTCTTATCAGAGTTGGAGGAGGAAAAGAAGCCAATAAATCCCCGTATGAACATCCCAGTTACCGCTGCACCAAGAAGATGGATTCCGGCCACTGGTGATCATGCTAAAATCAATGTTGACGCTGCTGTCTTCCGTGGAGTTGGTGCCGCTGCTGCAGTTTGCAGGAATAATGACGGCCATTATCTGGGGTCATCGGTGCTTGTGACTAGAGGGATGGTCGATCTGGCTACTTTGGAAGCAATGGCATGCAAAGAAGGTTTATCGCTAGCGGAAGACCTGGGGCTCCAGAAAATCGTGATTGCGTCTGATTGTCAAGAGGTGGTGAAGCATATCAAAGATAAGTCGGTAAGAAATTATGGTGCAGTTGTAAAAGAGATTATTTCATGGCAATCTTCTTTTAATTCTTGCTATTTTAAGTTTGAATTTAGAGCCTCGAACTTCAAGCCTCATAAACTAGCTAGGCATGTTGTTAAGTTAGATCATGGCCGCCACATTTGGTTGGGGCAATCACATGATGCTTCTATAATACCGGTAGCAATACCAACTTCTGAATAAATGCCTAGTTTGTTGCTAAAAAAAAAAAGACAGGCGTACCTCAAACCGAGAACAAAACTAAGGGCAATAAGAGAAGTTGTAGATACGCCCGGACACGCACAGGCAGTGCTCCACGTCAGCCACTGCTACTCCCTCCTTCCATTTATACAGGGCCTAATGCGTTCAAGACCGCCTTTAACTATTGACAAGATCAATAGTACATGATATGTATAATGTGAAAAATATATTATTAGAAGCTTCTTTTACATACGAATTTAGCGGTATGCTTTGTGTAAATTGCATGTCATATATTACTATTTTAATATTTGATTAAAGTTAGCTTCGAAAAACGCATTAGGCGCTATATAGATGAAAGGAGGGAGTAACAAACGGCCCGAACTGCAGCCACTGTGGCGAGAAGACCACGACCACAACGCCGGAGCTTGCACACGCTGGGGCCATTGTCCATGTGCTCGAGCTGGCCGCCGTGCTAGCGCAGCCGTGTGTTCTCGCGTCCGTACGTGCTCGCGTTGGCCGGAGCTCGCGCCCGCGCTGCGCAGTGCATGCTCACGCTGGCGGGAGCTCACGCGTCCCTGCGTGTTCGCGCTGACCGGTGCTCGCGTCCATCCGTGCTTGCGTGTGCAAGCACAACAGCCGCGTGCGTGTGTGCTGGGCTGTCCGTTGCTTGTGTATGTGCTGGCCGCTGGCTCACCTGCCCTCGGCCTCCACATACAGTGCGCCGCCGGCTCACCGATGTGCCTGCACACAGCATGTTCGATGAAATGTTACATGCAGATAGAACAAGTGGGGGCTGAAAGTGATGGTTGTGGTTGTTTTGCACAAAGAAAGGGTGGTATAAAAACGGACGTGCCGGGTTTGGAATCTAGGTTTATGAACAGCTCTCTTCTTCTTAAGGAATGAAAGAAAATCGTAAATTTTGGCTCGTTTCCAAAACAAAATTATCTAGCACTCAACGGCCAAGTTAAACAAGAAAAGGGCCAAATGTAGAGAATGGACAATACGCCACCATCAGAGAAAAGGAGGCACAAAGGGTGTCATGCGCATAAAGAGCGGGTCCTTTTAGAGACGTGACCTCTGCATGGCACGCTGGAGCACCTGTGCCTGTGCGCACAAACATCTGCTGCCCGCCGGCCGGCCGGCTAGCTACATGTAGGAGCACCCAGAGTGCGCCGTGCGTAGCAGCACATTGTCGTTTCAACTTTACGGTCACGTCGACAACGGTCACGTCGACAGAAGTCGACGGACGGACAGAGAAAGGTGGCATGCATGAGATACGGATAAGTCTTGCCTCCCAAACACCAAATAAAGCTACGACTAAAATATGCGTAGCTGCTCGCTATAGCTCGGACACCAAGGAAGATATGATATGCGAGTTAAAACAGGACATGCATTGAGCGTACTGTGCCGGTACGTGCGTAGGCTCGCTTTCTTGGCGGAGGACACGGGCTTATGGCCGAGCGTGTGTCGTCGCCATCAGTCAATCACGGTTTTGTTGGTGGTTTCAGTGATCCATACTATGTGCGGCATATGCATGCATGCCTCCACGTTTTGGGCGGGGATATGACGACGCGGCGATTGATCATGGATAGATAGAAAGTTTAGAAGTAGAGTAGCTTTTACAGGGACATACGTAGTGAATTTTGAACTTTCTAAAAGTTTGAAAACAAGTCCCGTGCAAACTCATCAGAGTGTCCTGTTTAAAACGGTTCTCACATCAAAATCAGATTTTTCTTTTTGAAAGATCTGGATCCGTCCAGCTTCGTTGATTTAGAAGAAAGCAAGAGGGAATGCAGTGGGGATCAAGTGACCAGGGAGCACGGATAAGCGTGCAAAGGATAAAAAGGAAGAGAGAAAAGAAAAATGGGCGTGCATCATGGTTATCTCATAATCCTTTCCCTGAACGGGGCTCGAGACATATAGCGCTGGCTAATCTCCATTGCTCCAGATTGTATCTGACAGTGTGGATCACATCATCCAACTTTGGTATCTTGGATCTGAAGACGGAAGCATTCCTTTCCTTCCATATTTCCCAGCAAATCATCATCAACATTACTTTGAGGCCCTTCTTGGAAATTGTTGGGGTCTTGTTGATCATCTGGTGGCAGTGTTGGATGGATTTATCTATCGATGTAGCAGGGAAGTTCATAGCTGCACATCTTGTCCAAGTTGATGTCTTCTGCTATACTAGCCGCGAGAACGGATAGCTCCACATTAGGTGTGATGATGTTTCCAGGTTTCTCAAGCAAAGGGGACAAAAGTTACCGTTTGGCCATCCCCTCCGCTGGAGCCGGTCATTGCACCACAGCCTGTTATGGTGCATTAACCAGGCGAAAAATTTGACACTGCCAAGGGCCCATGATTTCTAGATTACCTCTTTGTGGCTGGAGGGGGGTGCGAGGAATTGGTGCTTGTAAGCGGAGCTCGCTAAGTATGTGTCCCCTTGCCCGCGGTGCAAGTTATTTGTTCAGCTACTTGATCATTGAGAGTAATGTTTGATCTCTGCCCACGCCATAACTGGAGGAACTCAACAGCTATGTTGTCTATGTTGTGGTGACGTGGATCTAGAACCCATTGATTGTCATTGAGCGCATCGGCCACCGTTCTGTTTTTCCGGCGTGCGTGGTTAAAGAGGGTTGGGAAGGCGTCACATAGCGGTGTTGCGCCTAGCCACCGGCTCTTCCAGAAACTTGCCATTCGGCCATCCCCAATGATCACCATTGTTGCCCTTGCGAACAGAGCTTGATCTCGATCATCACAGGGAAGGGTGAAATCCATACATGGCCTCCTCGGCTGCTGCCATGCCTACCAGCACTATCTCAGGTGGAAGGCAGAGCTGAATCTCTAAAGATCCAGTATGCTGAGCCCCCTGGTCAGCTGGCGAACAAACCTTTCGCTAAGCAATCTTGCATTTTCCGCCTGTCAGAGCATCTTCCCACGCCCGAAGGAAGCGCCATCTTGCTTTGTCAACCTCCTTGAGGATCTTCTTTGGAACTTTAAGCACGGTGAGCGCGAAGGTGGGCAATGCAGACAGCACACGGACCAGAACCCTATGGTCGACTAGACTCGTCAATTTTCCTTTCCATGCTGCCAAATGGGATATGATTCTGTCGATGATAAATTAGAATTGCACCATACGTAGCCAGAGAGGCGAGAACGGCAACCCTAGGTAAGTTATAGGAAAACCTACAAGCTTTCCCCTGAAGTCCTGTAGCACATCCGACAATGATAGACCCTCGCATCTAATTAACACAACTGATGATTCACTCTAGTTTAGTTTTAGCCACGTTGCATCCCCGGATGATTTCAACAAGTTCATGAGTGTGGTGTCCTCCTCCTTAATTGGGTTTGCAAAGATGACCGTGTCATCCGCATAAAGACTAATCCTCATGCTCGTTCCCCGGCCCAGGAGGGGGGTGAGTAGTCCCTGAGAGGTGGCTACTGCCAGCAGCCGGTAGAGAGGGTCAATCGCCAAGATGAACAACAGGGGGGAGGGAGGATCCCCCTGCCTTAGTCTTCTGTAGTGCAAGATCAGTGGCCTCCTTGTCCTGGTGAGCAAACAAGAGATGAAGATGAGGATAACATCAATGCCGGCCAGTCCCTCCACCTCGAGGAAAACCCCATCCGTAGCAACTATTCTAAGAGGTACTCCCAGGATACAAAATCAAATCCCTTGGCTATATCCAATTTAAATAATAGAGTTGGCTTCCTCTCTCTATGCATCATTTTTATGCAGCCCTGCACATACTAATAGCTGTCGTGGATGCACTTTCCTTTTGAAATGTTGTTTGAGGCGAAGAAATAGAACCCCCCACCACAAACACGAGCCTCATCAACAACACCTTAGAGATTAGTTTAGCAATGGAGCGGATGAGGATGATTGGTCTGTAAGGACCGAGCTCTGAGGCACCATTCTTCTTCGGCGGAAGGGCGATGTATGCGGTGTTTATTTTAGAGAAGTTTTGCCCTGAGATCTGATAGAATTTATGAAAAACTGCCATGACCTCGTCCTTGATAATATTCCAACACGATCTGAAGAACTGTCCAGTGGACCTATTTGGGCCTGGCGCCTTCTCGGATGGGGAGGCGACGATGACTGCCAAACCTCTGTCATAGTGAAGGGGGGGGGGTCCATGCCCACTTGGTCGATGGCTAGCACATCTAGCAGATCCCAGTTCAACGTGGCCCTGCGGTTCTCTCTCTGGCCCAGAGCTGCAGCAAAATGGTCATAGACTGCCCGCACGCTCCTTTTCTACATGGTCTGAGACCTCTGTGTCCCCAACCCTGAGCATGTGTATGAAGTTATTCCTTCTGCGTGTTCTCATCTTTGCATGAAAAACTTCGTGCTTGCGTCCCCTATGCATAGCCAGCTAATCCTCAAGGCTTGCTTTTTCCTCACTCTCTTGATCGTTCCCAATCCCAGTACCTTGAGCTTCAGCTGTTTCCTCAAGGTGAATTTAGCGTCGGAGAGTTGCCTAGATTCTTGTGCCACATCTAAACGTAAAATGACCTCGTTTGCCATGTGTAACTGCATTTTTGCTATTCCAAAGGTGAATTTGCTCCAGATTTTCATATCAACCGCCACCCTGGCCATCCTTCTTTTAATTCTGATGAAAGGGCAGTCATATAGCACATGCCATTGCCACACACGCCAACCATTTCAAAGAAGTGGGGTGATTTTGGCCAAAAATTCTCGGACCGAAAGCTTGCATGCTTGAAGCGGGCTATGTCCTTAGCGAGGAGGAGGGGGCAGTGATCTGAGAAGGAAGTGAACGCCGCAATCAATATGAAGGCTGGATGCATGTCCTCCCAATGGTTGTTGCAGAAAAACTTGTTGATGTTGCATAGGGTTGGTTCCTCTCTCTCGTTGCTCCATGTGTATCTCGAAACCAGAATGACCTTATGTATTTGCAAACTTCATGCAAATATTGGTTGACTTGTACGTCGTCTACACCAAAAATAAATACATGTGAGGCTAAAAAGTACTATATCTTTTTTGTAGTGTATAATTTTTGCTACTTCTGCACATTCCATGAAAATGCAAAATTGCATACAAAACCTAATGGGCACACATAATACCCAGTTATTACCATGCCTAATTTTATCATATCTATAGTATGTCCTTTGTCCCTCAACTATTGCCGCCGTGTCTTTTTTTCTGTTCCTCAACTATTGACGTTCTGTAAAGCTAAGGCTTGAACAGTGGCTGAGCTTGGGCTGAATTTGGACAGGGGCATCAAACAGTGTGTTCCAGCCTAATTTTCGTTCATATATGGCCCAAATTTTAGGGAGTATATCAGAAAATTTTCCCATCTGGGAGGGGGGAGGGGGCATTCCCTAAATGGCGCAGTACAAGCCGCACACCCCGTGTGCACTAGGTCCAGTAAGCGGGCCGACCCATGTTGTTTTTCTATTTTTTTTCATGTTTCCACTTGGGATTCAACGTTTTTTTCTTTCCTTCTTTATTTTTTACTTTTCTTTCTTTTTCAAATTGCACAAACTTTTCCCAAATTTCATGATTTGTTTTTAGTTTTTGTGAACTTTTTTCAAATCAACAATTCTTTTCTTCAAAGTCAATGGAGTTTCTTTCAAATTTTATGAACTTTTTTCAAATCAACAATTCTTTTCTTCAAAGTCAATGGAGTTTCTTTCAAATTTTATGAACTTTTTTCAAAATAGATGTTTTTTTAAATTTGATGATTTTTTTCAAATTTAATGAACCTTTTTCCAATTTGGTGAATTTTTTTTCAAATTCGTTGAACTCTTTTTCAAATACAATGAAGATCTCAAATTTTTTTGCAATCTTTTTTCCAAAATCGATGAAGTTTTTTTCAAATTTGATGATTTTCTTTCCTAACAGATGTACTTTTTTCAAAATCGGTGAGCGTTTTTAAAAATTCAATGAACTTCTTCAAATATGATAAAAAATCAAATTTATGAACATTTTTCAAAAACTATGAGCATTTTTGAATTTACATATTTTTTTTCTTTTTTCCCCAAAAGTCAATGGTTGAATTGTCAACTGGTCAACCGTGACCGGTTAAAGTCAATCGAGGGAACCAACAAACCAGTCGAGCATTATTTTCTTCTTGGTCCGGCCCACGAGCGGGGGTACGCGGGCGCCAAGAAGCTCAAAGGTGCCTAAGTCGTATTTTGTTCCTCGAGGGCTTGAGTAGGGTGGTTATTATTTGGCGCGTACATCGTTGTATAGCGCTAGGTCATACCACCCTCGCGCTCCAGTCCAGCATATGGGCCCGCCTAGTCTATTTTGTTCTTTGCATTTATCTCTCCACTTTTTCGTTCTCCTTTTTTTCTATATTTTATATAATTTGGTTTCTTTTTCATTTTTTTCATGTTCGATTTTTTCTTATTTTCTTCTTATTTTTATTTTTATTTTTGTATTTTGTTTAATATCATTCCAATTCATGATCATTTTTTGAAATCATGAAAATTATATAAAAATTCATGAACAGTTCTTGAAATAGCTAACATATTCTGAACAGTTTTTAAAAATTGTGAACATTTTTTTGAGAAAGAACATCTTAATCAATTTTGGCAACACTTTTCAATTTCACGATTTTTTGCTATCTAAGTAAAACATTTTCTAAACCTGCGCAAGCATTTTTTGAATCAGCAAACATTTTTAAAATCAAATAACTTATTTTCGCATTTGGGAACATTTTTTTAATATATGCTCACATTTTTTATGTTGTGAACCTTTAGAAAAATCATTAACTTTGTTTGAATTTGTCATATTTTTTCAAATTCACAAACATTTTTTAATACGTGAATATTTTCTGGTATTCCACAATTTGTTTCAAAACCTTGAACATTATTTGAATATGCGAACATTTATTTCCTGAGCATTTTTCAAATAATCATGATCACATTGTGAATTCACGAATATTCTTTATTTCTCAAATAGGTTTTTCAAATTTCGCTATTTTTTGAAAATAGAAACTTTTTGAAATCCTGTATTATTTTAAAGAAGAAAAAAATAGAAGATAAAAAAGCAAAAGGCAAAGACGAAATGAAACCAACAGGGGCTTCCGTCTCCAACATGGGCCGGCCAATTAGGAGGTCTCACTAGGTAGAATATACCGAGGAAAAATTTCATATCTTAGTTTACCGTCTTATTTGTTATGTGTGTTTTAATGAAATCTAGCTTATTTTCAGTTGATGAACCCCCCACCATTAAAACTAAAAGGTACATGATGCTTGAAGTGTACAACTATACCCTACAATTGTTGGATCAAAATTATATCAACTTATTTTCCACAAAACCTCAGTCCACTGAGCATTACAATCTTTTTATTGGGAAACTTCATTATGCTTAATCCGATTTTCCTATTGATGTTATATCAAACTAGCACATATGCCCGAGCGTTGCAACGGAGGAGAAAATAATGTGCTTTTAAATTTAGTGAGAATTATAGTACAATCATGACCTTGTGTGCATGCTGAGAAGGAACATTTAGGTTTTGGATTTTGCCATGTGTGAAGTAATCAACCCGACATTTTTGCATTCATTGATCGAGATGATTTAAGGTATGAAGTTTGAACATTTAGGTCCTGAGTTTTGTTAGTCATCGCATGCCAGAGAAGCCCGTGAATTATTCAATCTATTTTTCTATTCATTCGAGGGGATTTTAAGGTTTGGAATTCCATAATCTGGAAGTGAGGTGGGTCTTCTCTTTTCCATGTACAACCCACACATATAGTACAACCGGAGTTAATTCTACTCTGCTATTTGTCCATTCATTGATCGAGGGGATTTAAGTTGTGAAGTTCCATAATATGGGAGTGAGCCGGTTCTTCTGTTTTCCATGCATCTAGCTCATGTAATCGGGTCTTCTCTTCTCTTTTCCTCGGGTAGCATTCCTCAAGAAAGTCAAGGTCCTTTACCACCTAGCTCACGTACCAACCTTATCCATCCTTCGCCCAGTTTAATCCATCCATCCTTCATCCAGCTTACTACATGTAGTTTCACACACATATATAAATTAGTACGACCATATGTAAAAAAGCAATGTGGGACTATTCAAAAATATTCTTGCCTTATTTCCTTGGTAGTTGGGCCGGCTAAGTTGCGTGGGATGTGAAAGACCTAGGCACCAAAACGACCTGTGTTTGTAAGCGTGAGTAAAAATCCAAAAGAATATATGAGTTCAAGGATCGAAGTCACGACCTCAACGATGTTAAAACATTAAATTTTATAAAAAAATATATTTTTTGAATGTGTGAGCAATTTTTGAAAATAGGAACATGTTTTGAACATTCAGATTATTTTTGAAAATGTGTAAAATTTACACACAAACATTATTTTGAATTTGTAAACATTTCACTAAAACAAGAATATGATCTTAATAACATTATTTAAAATGCCTTTTTTAAAATCTCACACAATTTTGAAAATCACAAGCATGTTTTTGAAAAAGTAGAAACATTTTTTAAATTTTTTAAGACATTCAGAATCCTTTTCAACCTAGCTCACGTACCAATCAATACATTCTTCATCCAACTTAATCCATCCATTCTCCATCCACCTTACTACATGCAGTTCTGCATGCGTGTATAATTTGGTATGACTGCATGTGAAGGTGCAATATGGGACCATTTAAAATATTTTGAATTGAAATGTGAACATTTCATTAAACTAAGAATATTTTTTCGAATTTAGAACATTTTTTTACATGCAAGTTTTTTAAAAAAATCTTGAAACAAAATTTGGAAAACACAAATATTTTTTAAAACATGGAAACATTTTTGAACTTTGAACAAATTTTGGAACAAGAACAAGAATTGTAATTTTAAGCAGTTTTTAAAATAGAAACAAAATTCCAAAATTCTGAATATTTTTGGAAATTTGATTTTTTTTTGAAATTTCGAACTTTTTTGAAATTTTGAATCTTCAAAAAAAGGAAAACAAACTTGGAAGGCAAAAAGAAATAAAAAAGAAACAGGAAATGAAAAAAAGACAAATAGAAACAGAACAGAGACTATAAAGGAAAACAGGTCAGCCCGGTCTTGGGCGCCCTTTGCGAATCTCCGACTATTTGCCGCGCGGTGCGTAGAAAAACAATTGAGCAGGCTTCGCTGAGCCATAGCGCACACCCTCGTGTGAAATTCAGATGGACGCAAAATAAAATTATTACCACTTTGGATAGAAAAAAAAAATCTTTCCGACAGTGAACGGATGATTTTTTTTCAAGGAAACGCACCTTTTATTCGTAGGTATATGTAGATACGCTACCAATGCTGTTAAAATTCTTCATGTGATCTCATTGAATCTACGGTAAACCTAACAGTTCCCGTCTTATTGGTTACCTTCTTTTTATCTCTTGCCGATCCTATGATGCCGGTTATTTTCTGTATGTGTCCCACAGTGGTGGCACCTCATCGATAGCCACTCTTGGTGATTTCTATATTACGTTGATCTCAGTTTCCGGTTATATTCTGAACTGTACTCTGCCCCAAATCTAGCGTGTTATTTTTTTATGAGCATGTTGTAGTGACACCCATTTTGTGGCTCTATATATACATGTAAATAAGGCCATGTGGCACAAGTGCTATTATTATCAGCACTATTGACTTGATTGAAAGAAATATGCCCTAGAGGCAATAATAAATATTGTTATTAATTTACAGATTTGCATGCTTCTTTTCCTTTTTTTAATTCTCTTTTTTATCAGTTTTTTTTCTTTTCTTATGATTCTTTTTCTTCATCTGCTACTAAAATTGTTCATTATGTTTTAGAAGTTGGTTTGGCATCTATGAAAAATTATTGATGGTGTATCTTCTCATGTGTATTTTGAATGTACATTTTATATGAAAATATGTTCATCGTTTATTAAAATATTTATGGTTTCCTTAAAATGTTTGTGTATTTATACATTTTTATCGTGTATATATAAAAATGTTTGTAATGTATTGAAAATGTTTGCATTTTAATTAAAATATACATCATGTATTAAAAACCTTTTCATCATGTATCAAAATGATATTGATTTACTCAAAGTCTTCATCATGTCTAAAACATATATTCATGTTGTACTGCAAATGTTCACTGTAAAAAAGATGTACATCTTGTATTAATCGTGTTTATAAAAAATGTTTATTCTATACTTAAAAATGGTCATTATGTATTAAGAAATTGCCAAATACTAAAAAGTTACATGTATTAAAATATTTATGATGTATTTAAAATGTTCATCATGTATCTACAAAATATTCATCGTGTATTAAAAGATGTTCACCATGTATTAGGGTATTTAAAAATGTTTGAAATGCATTAAAAAATCTTGGAGCATATTCTTATGTACATGTACATTTTTTTGAGGTTTTTGTTGAATCAAAAGGATTGTTTAGGTAGTTTTTGTGCTATTTTTGACTATATTGGTGAAACTTGTGATGTTATTTATAGTAGCGATGGACACCTTTAACATTCCTCTAATATATAATTAACATTTGCTCAAATAAATGTTTTGATGCCTATTTTTTTCATACACATTATACAGTTTTGGTATACAAATAATATAATTGTAGAAGTTTAACATTTTAAATACATGTTTTTGAACTTTTGTTTGAATACATCTCAAATATATTTCAAAATACACGTCAAAATTTATTTTTGAATAATGTATCACGTTTTTTAACTATGCGGACATAATTTAATACATTGTATAAACATTTAAAAACATAATGTTTTCCATTGTATTAAAATTTTTGAAATATATTTTTGAATGATCAAAAACATTTTTTAAATGTTATATTTTTAATTGTCACAACCTACTGTAATGGTATATTTTTTTTAAACTTACACTAACAATTTTTTTGAACTGTGTTAACATTTTCCAAATCTTGATGAGCACTTAAA
>NC_057801.1:578084743-578090964 GCF_018294505.1 Triticum aestivum | reverse complement strand
AAATTAGAAACAAAATAACTTTATTCATACTCATAACAAGTATAGTACACTAATTTGGACTTAAGATCCAAGAAAATACGAAGTAACTCCTATGACTAAGAATTAAAATGAAATCTATTGAAAACACCTTCTTCGCGGTATCAATATCTGCTCGAAGAAATACTCCAAATACTTTGGTACAAAGACTGCAATTAGACTGGAGCAACGATGTCTTTATGTCTACCTTTATTAGATGACTAACATTGCTTGAGAACTTAAATGGTCTTTATGTCTATTTTTTTCCATACACACCATACATTTTTGGTATATATGTAATTCATTTTTCTAAAACATGTTGAACACTATTAAAATACGATTTAAACATTTTGCAGTACACGTTCAACATTTTTTATACACATCTATAACATTTTTCCAAAGATTGATTGAAATATTTAAATACAAGATTAACATTTTTTAAGACATAGTCAACATTTTTACGATACACATTTTATCATTTTTCAAATGCTTGATTTTTTTTCAAATACAAGATTAACATTTTTCAATACATGGGCAATATTTTTTCTATATACATTTAACATTTTTCAAATGCTTGATTAATATTTTTTTTACAAATGCGAGATTAACAGTTTTTCTATACACATTTAAGATTTTTCAAATGCTTTATTAATATTTTTAAATGCTTGATTTTTTAAATACATGATCAATTTACTTCACATACATTGTATATTCTTTCAGATACATGAGAAACATTTTCTCGACACACATTTAACATTTATATCCAAATGTTTTATGTAAAGTATTTTGTATAATAAGTTTTTTTAATATTTGGGAGTACCATAATTTTCTAAAAAGCAAAAAAGTATACCAAAAAACGAGGTTGCGGCCTCTAGCGCAGGAGAATATCTGGTGCGCCGGTGCTTGTAGTGCCACCAGTGCACTGAACTCACATTTCACATTTTAAAATGTTCAAAAATTCTTGAAAAAATTAGCACATTCACAAAGCATAAATGTAGGTTGTCACAAAATTTCAAGTTAAAATTCAAAACATGGCTCAGAAGATGAAAATGAAAAATTTAATACTAAATTGTACATAACGTAAGTTGGGCTTTAGATTTGACCCATTATCACATTGATGTCAAATTTGTCACTTTTGTATCTCAAGAACTATTTCAAATTTTGACATAAATTTTGCGACAACATACATTAATGTTTTGTCAACGTGTTAGATATTTTTTTTGTTTTTTTGAAATGTTCTACAACATCTGGTGCACCAGTAGCATCATAATTGTGGGTGCACTGGATACATTCCCCCTTCGGCATATCTAGGCCGGCCCATCTCACGTTGCCGTTGACGCAAGGGTTCCTTCGTCTCGCTGTAAGCGAGCCATAGAAGTGCGCCACCACATTTCCCCGGGCCATAAGATGAGAATCCCGTGGTCCAAGATGAAACGGCCGAGGACAAAATGCCTCCAGCCTTTCTCGGCCATCAGGCTGTCGCCCTCCGAGGCTGAAGTGATGTTAGTGTGACTACCGTAAAAAAAGGTTGACATTTTCTCTTGAAAAAACATTTTTTTTCCGGTGAAAAAATGGCTGACCTTACATCCGCTAGGGTTGCGATGTAACAATTGTTACTTCAACTATTGTGATAATATCTCTCGAAGCAGGCTTTTGCCCCGATTTATAGATAAAGCAACGACCATGTCCATACAACAAGTTTAAATGCAGAAAAGGAAAAATAAAATAAAACTGCTAGGGCAATAGCACAAACATGCCCTACTGGAAAGAGGAAAAAAGGCCACAAAGTGGCCAGGAGATCAGTGGCCCTATGACGAGGAAAGACGTTGAGCTGGCATAGTCATCGCGTCCATTGTCGCCAAGCTGATTGCAATTCCGCGCGCTGCCTAGAAAGCAGGCAACAATGCTGAAAAACGTCAGAAATTTGAATATGATAATATAATATGTTTAAAGCCAGAGAAATATTTCTAGTCGAACACCTCATCTCGTGCCGAGCACGAACGACAAGGCTGTATTCGGTGCAGCAGATCCATTGGTTAATTAGCAAATCCAGGGAAACCAATATCACCTTTATGTGAAGCAAACAACAGAAGTCAGCCGCTTAATTGGTACTAGGTCGATGTCCCTTCCTGGGGCAGAGCCACCTGCGCCAATTGTGTTTTCTGGAACAATTAAATCATCATTGGAACTGACAAGCAAGCTTTAATTTAGTTGATACGCTTGTTTGACCTGTCCTCACGTTGACAAAATGCAGTCTGCAACAGCTTCATCTAGGCTAGCTAGACGGTGTGGCTGGCCATGAAATATCAAATATCTATACATGCAGAGCCAGCTGACGATGATCGGTGTTGCACCGGCCGGTGCAGAAGCTTGCATCGAAAGCTACCCCAGCTCGGCGGATAGACTAAACTAAGCCCCTAAACTGCCGAACTGGCTTATAGAATTGCCGAACACGAATGATGACATGAGAGAAGAAGACCGGTTTGTATAGTACCTGTCGACCAGTATATACAACTAGCTCAAAGATAGGGCGCTTGAGACTGAGTCGCAGCAGCAAGGTCCGGAACACGACGCTGGCTAGATTTCTTCAGCAAGTGATGATTCTCCGAAAGCTCCTAACTAACACCTTGTTTAAAAACTCCACATCTCTTTCCGCAATGCAATCTGCGACTATATAGAACTTTTTTTTTTCGAAACGGACTATATAGAACTAGTATGTACGTACGCTTCTAGTTCACGTAGGTAGCAGTAATCCTCCTTGTCATGTAGCACCGCGGAGCCATTGATCCCGCTGGGATTCTGCTCCTAATTCCCAGCTTCTAGCGCAGCGTTTTTCTACAGCTAGAGAGGGATGGCAGGTGGCTTCGCGTTAGTTACGTCCTACTCTTAACTAACGCTGTCCCTTCCACGGAGTAGCAGGAACTGGAATTTTGGAGCCTATATATCTTCTCTTTTTGTCTTCCATGACGACGACGTGTTCTCGCGGCTGTTTTTGTAAGCTCTCGCCGCGGGAGCTCGGCCTTTCCGCCTTCCGTTTGTTTTAAGTTAAGTTTTATGTCATGCATCCAAGAGGAGATTTGATACTGCTTCGTCAGTCTTGGTGGCTTTTTTAGCCACTTGCTTTTGGCTCTGCATTAGCTCTCTGAGATGCTGCTGTTTAGTCCTAGCTTAGCTACCAAAGTTTATATACTATCTTGTACTGTAAGACGGGTGTCTGTGGTTAGAAGAGTTCGTTGGATCCACTCCGGTTCGGGAGCGGAACAAACCCATCCATATCCGCAGGGATTGACCTTGCTTATTTTCTGATGCTTTCCTCTCCTTTTTTTTCATTCACAACATGCATTGCTTATCTCAAGGTCAAGACATGGTCAACTGGGCGCATCGTTTCAGCAGCTGCATGTGGTGCATCAGTGAGTGCTGGAGAGCCATGATGGCTAACGAGAAAGTATGGCGCGATCAGTAGAGTAGAACCGATCAACTGAGACGGACAGGCAACGTCTGGATGAAAAGAAAGACCCTGACAGGCGTAGCAAATGTACAGTCCTTTGCTATCTATCTCTTTTACTCCTCCACCCGGTGCAAAAAGGTTGGCTACGGTCGAACGCCTTTCGTTCGGGGCCACGGGCCGCCCCAGCGGAGCGGTCAGAAGATGCCTGGCAGGGGGTAGTGGGCGGCATGGCACGGGGGGAGGGGAGGGCGCGCGTACGTACGTACGCGCACGCCTCACGTACGAATGAATCGCTATTCGATCTCGTGGTCGTTGCCTCACGCGAAGGCGAGGCGAGCTAGAGCGCGGGAGCGGGAGGCATGGATGGCCAAATACGGGCGCGCGCGCTTTTGGGTCCCCGCCCGTCCGGCGTCTGCGGCTCGAGGGCAACTCGAATCTGGGCGGGCCCGTGTCCAGGGTACGCGTGCGCCGGGACGGCCCCGCGTCACAAGCTAGTGGGCCGGACGTCGGCGTGACGTCGCCGTCGAGCAACGCCGGTGGCACAACAGTTCAGATCCTACACCAGTAGGAACCAAACCACTTCGTAAAAGTCAGAGAAAACTTACGCATACGATCATTTGTGACCTGGATAACAATCTTATGTTCTTATTTTCATGCAGGTCGCAAATAGTTATGGAGTGCTATTGTTCTACGAAATTTGACATGGGTAAAACTGAATTCAATATGCATGTGCTTGAATTTTCATCTGATGTTTTTAGAACCTACAAAATACATTTCTTTGCTAAGTTTTAGTAAGGGAACACACCGAAAACCAGCATCATTTCAAGTATATTTTCCACACAACTGCACCTAGATCAGTTCCATGATTTTACGCAAAAGTTACTACTACTTCTCATCGTTAAAAACTTGCAGAATCATCAGCGCGGCTCCAACTTCCAACTCAGGGACGCAGCGCAAACATGAGTACGAATACTTGGAAAAGAAAGATAAAGGGCAAGCGGAAAAGAACCCCCAATGATCAACACCTTGATAACCGCGCAAGGGTCCACTGCAGGGAAAAAAGTCGAGGCGTCGATGCATAAAACTAGATCTTGAGGCAGCTCGGGAACATCCCTTTTGTTGTTTTCTTGCATTTGTCTGTAGCTGAAAGGAGGGGCCGAACAGGATGGATCCATGGCCCAAATATCGCCCATCTGTGCTCCAGTCTTCACGCACGGCACACCTCAAGATAAGGCCCCAATTTCCTGGCATCGCTAACATATTCTCAACGATTGTCATATCGTCCCCCTCGCTGGAGCCACAAAGCTCACGAGCCTGCGGCACGAAAGCTGCACTTGGCTGCTCAAAGCTACTTACCAGTGCTTGCAGGCAGTAGTACTATAAATGTAAAAGTGCTTTTCTCATGGGAATATGGGCGTGATGAGCATGGGGAGTGGAAACGGAAAGAAGTATATCCTACTTCGAAAATCCAAATCTGAGCCCGAGCTCATCTGCACCTGCGCTCACCAAAAAAATCAAAATAAATACAAAAAAATTCATAAAATTCCAAAAAAAATTGGTGTGGTGGACAATTTGATGCGTGAGGTGCGCCCCAATTTTCAAAACATTTGAACTTATGTGCAGCTCTCAGCAAAAAAGATAAATCGGAGGTCTGTAAAAATATGTACTGTTCATATACTGTTTTGGTCTGATTTGTCTTTTTTGGTGAGAGCTGCACATAAGTCCAAATGTTTTGAAAATTGGGGCGCACCTCACGCATCAAATTGTCCACCACCTCAATTTTTTTCGGAATTTTTTGAATTTTTCTGAATTTTTTATGATTTTTTTTTGAACGGGTGCAGATGCACCCGGGCACCGAAACGCCGCACTCATCCTACTTGCCTTATTGCCAAAAGGTGATATTCCTAGCTGATTAGCGTGTTTTTGTATTGACATGTGTGATACGGTTCAATCGCTAAATGCTAACCTGGCATGAAGGGGTCAAATCGACAACTCTCACATCAAAAGTGCAACGGGCAAGATCGATACTACTGCAATATATTAAGGCTTGGCTTGACAGGACTATCAGGTAACTAAAGTATTCGAAAATATTCTAAAAGAGGCCGACTTGCTATTTAACAAAGTCTAAGTTTGGTTCCTCAGTTCAAATACCATAAATTCTTGGTCACTCAAGAGAGAAAAAAACACTAATGTATTCTAAAGTAATAAAAGAGGCTGACTTGCTATTTAGCAAAGTAAAGTTTGGTGCGAACTAACCTGTTGTTGGAAGTTTAGGAGGACAATGGTATCTTGAGCCGATAAGGGTTCAAGTCATAGACTTGACATTGGTGCTCGCATTTTTTTGGATTCATTTCAGACCTTCTGACGATGTGCGTTTGGTGGGAGGAGACGTTCCCGTCGACTAAGAATGCATCTATGATGACTTCGTCAATCTCAAGATGATGTGATTGCCCAGTCCCTCGAAGGTGCGCTTATAGGGTGGGGTGTGCGTGCATGTGTTAATAGGAATGAGTATATGTGCGTATGTATGAGCGTCGGCGTCTATATTGTATTCACAAAACTATAAATTGATTTCTCAATTCAAATATTATAAATTCTTGGTCATCAAGTATCAAAGCCTTTGATAAACTGCCCACGGAAAACTGTTTGATGATGATGTGATAGTGGTTGCACACATGTTTTCTTTTTTGCGATGATGGTTGTTTCACACGTGTTACACCCAATCAAAACAAACATTGCAAATCCATAAAAAAAAGGG